>NC_046665.1:73313472-73330151 GCF_010883055.1 Belonocnema kinseyi
TATCTAATTCCTCATCTATCTTTCCGTCCCTAGTAAATAAGCTACCAAGGTATACGAACTTATCAACTTGTTCAATTCTCTCATCATTTAATAAAATATTGAATAGCGTTTAATCTTAAAATATGAAAAATGGAAAATAGACCAAATAAATTTTTTCCATCTAACTTAACAATAAAATCGTATTCATGTTTTAAATCTTAAACATTTTCTCAAAAATAAATGTTTTGAAAATTATTAATTGTTTAGGGAGTACTTAATAAATACTTCATGCTGCAATTTGAAGAACATATTAGGAGAGGAAAATTGTACTGATTTAGAAGACGAGTCGTATTGGACTTTAGTAAATTACTGAACAAATTTGATTTTCTGTATTTTCGATATTGTTGGTTACATGTTAATATTATTGTGGTTTACTAATCATCTCAAATTTGAGAAAAAACAAGATGAATTTAGAGATGCGGCTTGCCTTAAATTTATGTACTAGTTGTTTTCCATGATGTATAAAAAAATGTCAAGGTGCACCGTAGTTTTTTGTATAACAAAAAATTACGGTGCACCTTGAGATCAACTTATAAGTTAATATTTTTTAATCACCCTACAAGATATAAAGCTTTTATAATTAAGGATATCTTAAGCCAATTTTCAAATTTAAAAAATGTCGTTATTTTTTTATTCTAACTTCAATAACAAATTAAACCCTTGACTAGCCCAATATTTAAGTTTAAAAATACAAAATGAAACTTTTCCTCGTAAAGTATGATCTCGAATTTATTGAATTTAAAAACTCGTTGAAGTTTTCAGTCTCTAGATGAAATTAGAATGCTACAAACTTCCCAAAAAACATTTCCACCAGTTCCGAATAAAGTAATTATAAGAATATTCAAAAGCCTTGAGGAAGGAATCTAGGTCCGAGGTCCATCTCTGAAGGCTTTTCACGGCTCTACTCGGACTTGAATCCTTAGAAGAAAAGAAGCAAAAGCCACGAAACCATCCTCAAAGCTGGAGGCCGCTACCTGGAGGGTAGTTCTCAGTTCCAGTTCATGTGCCGTGCCAAAAAGCGCTAATCTTTTGAGCAGATATCCGCTAATGGAAACCGGGTCTCTTCTGTCTTTTGAATGCTTTCTTCTTTTTTCACCTTCACCAGATGGATGAATGATACAAAAGCAGCCTTGCATCCCAAGAAAAATGGGGAAGAAAGTAGAATTAATGTTGCCGAAAAAATAATATATCTTTCTTTTTATAGAAACATTCTTTGGGTTTGAAAATAACGTTTATTGTTAATATTATGTATTTATTAAAATGTTATTGCCTGTTGAGCGCTGATTAGGATTCTTGTCAAGTTGACTTTGTCTCCACATCCTGTCATTTCACTTATAAGAAACAAGGATAGAAGTGTGTGAGTGTGTGAACATATCTTCAGAAGCCGCCCAACGCGATAAGTGGAAATCGAGCGATAAAGAACAATTTAACGGTCTTGCTAATGATACGAAAAATACGCCTACCGGGATAAAAGATACTGAGAGCTCGTCTGGTTGTCTGGAATCACTAAGTTAGGAGATGTCCTAGGCGTGCGATCTCCGGGGAATTTTGTTTTTTCAATTTGCCTCTGATAACTTGTTCAAGTATTCTTTAATCATTCCGCTCTTATGTAATTTCCTCTACATCAAAATTAAACGTCTGCGATATTTCTAGATATTATTTTCGTCTAACAAAATTCATAACAGAATAATTGGTGGATTTCATGCCAAGCTCACACATACCAGACCCGTACATCATTGACTTTTTTTTTAACTTTGACTACACTTATTTCTTTGGAAGAGGAAATTTAGATTGCCAAAGATATAACTAAAGATTTTTGTTTCGAAAGTTCTTGCACTTGGTCTATTTTGGACACTTTTTGAGTCTCTAAAATAGGAAGTGAACTCTTATTTTTTTATTGTAAAAAACCCTTATTTTCTTTACAAAAATAAGTAGCCAAAGCTAAAAAATCGACGATGGATTAATTGATTGGTCTAATTTTTATTAGTTCGGCATGGTATCCACCAATTATAAAATGTATCATCATCAATTCTACTATTAAAAATACATAAATAATTATTATAATTGAAATGGAAAAATCTGAAATATTTGTAGTTTCTTTTACTGGGCCTGTCAGCTGATTCAACAATATTCAGATTGTTTGCTTTTTCCAGTTAAGGATCATTCAGCCACTTAAGGGAATTTGAAACGTCTTAAGGCGTGTCGGAAAAGATATAAGACTTAGGGGAGCCACAACGGAAGTGGATCATTTTGTGGTGACCGTTGCGACCACATACTGGGGGTCTCAATCTGAAGATCCAATCTACAAATGCTCCTTCATGCCAATCACCAGAAACAGGCTCAGATTGAGTAGACTACTTCTCTCGGGATTATTTATAGATATAAATATACTTTTTTATTTGAGATTTTAGAAATTAAACTTTACAAAAAACCTCTCAGTGGGGCATACTATACTCTCGATTTCCTTCCAAGAACACAAGGTGTGTTCGAAGGGTGGTCGCCCTTTACGTTAAACCGTAAATTCAGGAAACTTGGTACTGGTAATTATCTCTACCCCAGTGTGCTCAACGATACGAATACCGTTACATACCTCCAAGCAGACACAAGGTTTGGAAATGTCCATCGCAATATTGCAGATCAGAAAATTTTCTACAAAATTATTATTAATTTAGATATTTTTTTGTTTATATAATTTTATTTATCATATCATTTGTTTCATTTAATTTGTTTTATATTTTTTCTTTATATAGTGTCACACAATTTTTATGTTAAAATATAAGATTTGCAATAACACAAAAATTGTCTGTGTGATAGTATTTATTAAATAAAATAATAGAATATAAAGTCAAAGACAATATTTTTTATAATTGATGAAAACTGATATCTTAACTTTAATTTAAAATGGTTATTCAAAATTGTAAATTTTATTTTACATGCATAATGATTTTTGTTTATAATAACCGTTTTTCAGTGAAAAACGGTTAGATAACATATTAACGTTCCAGTGTCGTAAAATCTTTTTCCAATCTCATGACTTTTTATTTAAAATACCCTTTGGACAGTTTTTTATGATCACCGATTTTCCATGACAAATGTTAGTAAAACCTAAAATTGTTCGAACATTGAAAATCTTCTTTGAAATCTAAACCGTTTTCCAGAAAAAACGCGAGGAAACATTAAATTATACAACAATTATCATCTTCGAAATTCATGATCGTTTACTAAAAATAATGATTTCCAATAAAAAACGCCCACATAACCTAAAAATGTACAAAAATTGTAAATTTACTTTAAAATTTAATAATTTTTCTGAATTGAAAATACAAATTTATGTATTAAATGATTCAAAATTGTCAATCTTCTTCCAAACTTAATTATTTTGTTTAAAATGACCGATTTTCAGTGAAACACGTTAAAATAGCTTTAAAACGTTCTAGAATTAAAAAATATTCTACAAAATCTATATTTATTTCCGGTGTAAACAGCTAGTATAACCTACAATTATACACAAAAATTAGTCAACTATGAAATATAATTAATTTTTACCCAAAATGCTAAAATTATTCAAATTAAAAATTTCAAACTAAAAATACGAACATAATCCAGAATTGTCAAAAAACTGGTAGAAATTGTTTAAAAAGTAAAAATCTTATTAAAATTATAATTTTTGTTTGAAAATATCAATTTTCGATGTAAATCACAATGTTAAAAAAATTTCTTTACAAATTAACTTGATATATTGAAATTTGGTATATCAAACTTATTAAAACAAAAAATTTTTTATACAATTGTAAATCTTCTTTAAAATCTGATGTGATATTTATGTAAAATAACCGGCTTCGTGTACAAAACACGTCAAAATAACCTGAAACTATTCAAAAATGGTAAATCTTGTTCAACGTATAATGATTTGTGCTTAAAAATATCAATTTCTGATGTAAAACGCTACCGTAACCAAAAATGGTTAAAAAATTGCGAATCTTTAAAAAAAATTATTTTTGTTTAAAAATGCCAATCTTCTGTAAAAGTTTAGTATCTTTCAAATGTAATTATTTCAGTTTCATAGAACCAATTTCCGGCGTAAAAAATGATATTATTAATACGTAGTCAAAATTAAGTAATCTTAAATCATTTTAACATTAGTAATGTTGAAATTGTTTATTATAGCAAAGTCAAAACTAATGAAAGGAAAACAATTTTTATCAAACGTTCAAAATAAAAATTCAGAACTATAAAATTGTAAACATTCAAAATTAAATAAATTATTCAATTACTAATTTCTCTATTTCAGAAAGTTTAATTTTTATCCAATTGTATCTTAAGCAACAAAAGTTGTATCTTTTTAATTCCAAATAGTGTAATTTTAAAACTTCATTTAGAATTATTATTCATTCTTAAAATCTTCGAAGCACATATTTCTTAATTTTTAATAAATTACTATCTAACTTTTTCATGGCTATGAATTAATCCTGGAGGCATTATAGTTCAAAATTGAGGAATTTTTAAACATTGCACGTCATTAAAGCGTAATTATTCTAAATATGTAATAATATAATAATAATAATGATAAAGAATAATAATAAAAAATAACATTCTCACTGCTATATTATACTGTATAGTAGCCTAAAATGAAATAAAAATAAAACAATTAAAAAAAAAATAATTTGGCAACACTGTTCAAAAGAATAAAATGAGCGGGTTGAGGGTGTTCTGCAGGTATAGACTATAGAGTATAGAGTATAGAAGACAGACGCTTCTTGCCTTAGCACGTTGTCACACCTGACGTCACATACTCGTTAGGGGGCAGATGGCCCCCCTCTCAAGCGTGACGTTCAAGCCATGGGGTACTTGGAGGCGTCTAGCAGCTAGCAGCTAGCAGCTAGCTATGGGGGTCCCCTCCTTACTCCATAAGGTATAAGGTAAAGTAAAATAAAATAAAACTTCTGACCGAAGGGAGCCCGCAATTGCACACACGCGCAGCTGCTCAGGTAGCACGAGCTACTTCGGCATTAGAGGCTAAACTATCGAGGGGTCCTACGTACCCCATTGAAATTCCGTCTGACCAGACGCCCGGCTGCCTTTCGTTGGCTTATGCATTAAATGTGAGGAAGGAAACAAACAAATTTGTTCGCGATTCTCTCCTTTGGGTTTTAGAGGGGTAAGGGACACACTCGACACCCCTTCGTTCGATATGAATCAAACTGGGAAATCGATTCGATACTCGGCTGTGACAAGGGCGACACGCGACCAACTGTAAGAAACCTTTTTTTCAGGCCCAGTCGGACGATATATTGGATTTGTGAAAAAAAGGTGAACCTTGATCTGTTAATCCATTAGGAATACGGGTTCGAATTTATGCAGATGGTAATGGGGTATGAATTCATTTTATTTTTTATGCTTCATTGGAATAAGGGAATAATATGAATAAAGTACTTTTTCTAAATAATCCAATCTCTTTAGGAAAATATTTTCGTGTTTTCTTTCAATCATTTTTAGGAGAGGTCCTTTCATCACGCAAGGATAATTTTTTAATTTGAGAACCCCCTTCTTCCTTTTGCAGGGATTCATATGATATTAGTATTTCAAATAATTCCAAAAGATTTACGAGAGAGATTTCACAGATTTCGACCAATTTTAAAATATGTCAAGAGTTTAAAAAAGTTATTTATAGTCTTTCCAAAAATCACTACATTTTGACAGAGTTTAACGAGATTTTCAAAATTTTTAGAAATTTAAAAAGATGTCAAGGGATTATAACATTTTTAAGTGTACTTCAAATTATTCCAAAAGATAACGAGAGGTTTCGTAGATTTCAAATGATTTTGAAAGGTTTCAAGGGCTTAAAGAAATTACTTAGTACAATTTCAAAGATTATATAAATTTTGTTAGGAGCTTTGATAAGATTTATAAGGGTCTTCAAAGAGTTTAATCGGATTTCCACGAATTTTTCAGAGATTTAAAAAAATTTAAGAGATATAAAAGTATTTCGTAATATTTCAGAATATTTTACGAAATGGCAAGAATTTTAACTGATTTTTAGAGGTTTTAAGATTTTTTCATGAATTTTGAAAGTTTCTAAGGGATTTTTGTTGGAGTTTGAAGATTTAAAACCCTTTTAAGGAGTCTCAAACAATTTTGAATGCAAAACTTGAATGCAAATTAAAGCATTGAAAGAGGAAATCTTTTAAATTTTAAACATCTAAACTCAAATCAAGGGTTAAAAATGTATTTAAACACCATTTTTTAGTTCAAACGCTCAATAATCTATACGTATAAAATAGAAGCTTTTATTCACTGAACAGTTAAAAATAAATGTAAGAATTCGTAAATGTTAAAAATTATATCATTTAGATTTAGAGCAGGTTTGAATTAGAAACATTAAAACTGAAACATTCAATAATTTTTTCAAATGAACACTTTTTAATTATTTTAACAAGAAGTCGTTTCAAATTGAAAATGTTTAATTGTTCTTTAAACATCAAAGTCAATGCTTTCTCATACAAATTAAAAAAAAATTAGGTGGAACAATTAAAACTCTAACATTTAAAGTCTATACTTATAGTACTCTAAAATTTTAATGACTCAACGCTTTTTATTTTTAAAAATTCTGTTTCAAATTGTTTTGATTTTGAGAATTGATTCTACAATTGCTCGTTTTTATTTTGAATGCACATTCAATTATTGCTAAAACTGAAAATAGCTCATAAAGCTTCAGAAGGATGTTGATATTCGTTTAACAACTACTTTTTTAAATTGGAACAGTTTAATTTTTAACGTTAAAATCTGAAATTTTTTTATTTTGGACAAATTAAAAATCATCTTGCAAAATAGATTATTATTTAATTTGTAATACTTGAACTCCAATTACATTTGGGAAATAATTAATTTAATTATGTTTACATCATCATGAATCGTTATAATGATCATCTGCAAAAGTAAATTTTTCAAAAGTTTGTTTTTAATTGGGAATGTCCGCTTAAAACGGAAAAAGAACAATGGAAAATTTTCAGAACTGAAGGTTTTGTAATTACTGTAATATTGATAAACTAAATGATTTCTTACTAAAAAAAGTTAGCAAATGAATTTAGCAAGAAAAGGTTATAATCGAACCTGTTTTGAGTTGAATTATATAATATGGTATAAAATTTGTAGTATTTCAAGTGACTGGATATAATTTCCTTCTCAAAATTGGTAAAATTTCTGGTCAAAAATAAATAAATTTCCATTTCCCGTTTTTCCTTGTCTCAAGACTTTCAAAAGATCATTTACGATATCCATGAAATTCAAACGATTTTAAGAAATGTCCACATTGTTTAAAAAATTTCAAGGATTTTAAGAAAATTTCAAAAGTAATCATGAAAGGTCTACAGAAGATTTGCAGAATGGTTAAAAGAATGATATAATGTGAATAATATTATTAAAAGTGATTTTTACAGACAAAATATAGTTTAATTAACATATTTTAAAATATATCATTAATGAGAGCAAACGTGCGTAATCCCTCTCATCCCCAAAACAAAAGCATGAAGTAATTAATGTACGATCCCTTATATAATTAAAATTTTAATTAAAATGCTATTAAATAATTTAAGTAATTTTAAACCGTGACCTAATGATCAAAACACCCGATCAAAGGAATAATTCCCGGAACGTAATTGTGGACCAATTTCTTTGCTACAAAAATCTCTTTAGAAGATTTTCTTTTTGTGCTTTTAACAAATCTTGTCGTCCACTTTCGGGCTGCCTTTCAGCAAGATCAGTAATTGTGTCCGCTTGAGGATTTACAACCTACCTTAAAGTCAATAATACTGAACTGAGCATTGTCCCCGCTAAACGTTCCTTTATAAAACTCAGGTAATGAGATGGCCATCTTCACGCCTCGAGCAAAGAGAAAACCCTGAGATTTGTCGCCTGTTGTAAATCCTTGTAATTCACAGCACGAGACTTCCGGTTCGACAAGGTAGGCGTGTGGGGGCGGTTTGTGTGTTAAAATACAATGTGGTACCCGCAAAACCGTCCACCCTCAACCATTTGGCATCTTTCTTGTAATCAAGAGCTTGACTTTTGGACAGCTGATGCTACCTTTTCCGCAATTTTGCTCATAATGAGACCATTCCTGTCAAGTTTGACGTCTTTTCTAAGGTCAGTTCTTTATAATTTATTTTGTGGAAACGAAAGAATGAAGAAGTTTACTGAAAAGATAATTGGGCGTCCTAAATGGTGGCGTAACCTTGAAGATCAATTTTTATGCTTCCTTGTTGCAGTTTTTGATGTTAGACAATATTTTCAGTGAGAAGAGAAATTACGTAGAATGAAAAAATGTTATGCAACAGATTATAGGTTATGCTTATTTTTTAAAAGAAGTTTATGTTCACAATTAGGAAATGGTTAATTTAAGACATATTAATGTTATATCGTGTATTTATAATTTAAATTTTTTATCTGTAAGAAACTCAATCAAAAAATGTAAAAGTATTGTCGTAATTTGAAGATCATCTGATTTTCCAGATTCATGTTATGTCAAGAAATTAAAAACTGTACAATCTGAAAATCCGTTTTTAATTCGATGCATTTTTGTCTATGTAATTGAAAAATTGTTTCTTGTTAATTAAAAAAGGAAATTGTTATTTTTTTAATGCTTCTTTTAGAACGTTTCAAATTTCACTTTTATCAGTATTTTCAAATAGAAAGTATCATTGTATTCTCAATTTTTAAATATTCTGAAAGCTTTTCATTTTAGAATTATGAATTTATTAAGGTCTACTTATTGAAAATGTTTAAATGTTAGAGGCTTTCATTTAAAAATTTTTAAATTGAACTTCAAAGTTGATCAATTAGTAATTTTTAAATAAAAATGTAAAGTTTGAAGTTTGAATCATTCCAAACGAAGAACAGATAAAAACACTAAAATCTGAAAGTGTTTAAAACAAGTTTTAAGTATAAGTTGAAAAATATTCAACATCAAATAATCTTTAAATTAAATTTAAAAAATCGTATGTAACGAGCTTAAAACAAGTTTAGCACAATTCAAATTTGTAGATAGCTAGAAATACTTTGTCGATTTGATCAATTCTGATCTTTTAAAATAATGTTTTTCATTTTATTTAAGACGTTTAATCTTGTAACTTCTTACAATTGAGCTTTCTTCATTTCGGCTAATTTCACGATTTTCTGCATTTTCAAATGAAAAATATTAATGGATTCTCAATTGTTAATTATTTTTCAAATTGGGTTCATATTATAGGATTTTAATAACATTTTTTCAAGTTTGATTTTAAATGTTAATAATTTCCAATTCTTTATTAAAAAAAATATACAGTTTAAAATCAGAAGTATTACATATTATTAGGAAAATAACAAAAAAATTCGGTATTTGAGATTCTAAAGTACTGAAAATGGATATTGATAAATGTAATTCTGGGTGAAAATGTTAAGTTTAAAAAGTCCCAGATGACATTATGCAATTCAAAATTGTACAAATAGAAATAATTTAAATTTCGATTTATTAAATTTTAGATGATTTAATTTTTCAATGACTTTATTTAATTGTTAATGCTTCTCTTTGAACGTCTCCAATTTTCAATATTTTAAAATCAAAATGGTTGTAATTTGGCATTGGTCAGGGACTTTCTTTTATCCCATTGTTATTACTTGAATATTCTGAAGGGGGTTCAGTTTAGAATTATGAATTTTAAAAATTTATCTAATTAAAAATTATTCAATTTTAAAGACTCAATTTAAAAATTTGAAATCTCACCTAAAAGATGAAAAATTGATCATTTTCTAATATAAAATTACCGGTTTCAAAATCGAATCATTCCAAACAAGGAAAAAATCGAAAAATATAAGCATCTACATTCAGAAATGTGTAAAAATAATATTTAAAAATGTAAGTGAATCAATTTTAAAAATTGAACAATCACCAAATAAAATAAAAATTTGTATTTTAAGATCATAAAACTATCGTCATTTTCAATCCGAAGAGTTGACTTTTTAAAATCATTTTTCTAAAGGCTCTAATTCGAGTTAGAAATCCATCTCGAAAAACTAAATTATGTCATTATATAAGAAGTAAAATCTACGAATACCATTAGCAGAATGCCGATAGTTCTGTTCCCGAAAAAGTAATTTCCAATTAAAAACGCACGTGTATACCCTTTTGTTGCTCCCCCATGTCTCAAGAATTAAGGCGTGTAACAAATGTGTATCGAAGAAGAAAAAAATTGAAGGGTCGCTCATCGAAAGTAACGGTGGATCAATGCTGAAAAGAACTGTATAATTTTTTATGGCTCTTCAATTCGGAGCGTGGCATATTGCGGGAGGAGGATCATTTCGATATCCGGAGCCGATCTCGAGACTCTCGTCTCTAACGGGAGATTAACTATAATAAATGTGGATAGGCTCCCAAGCCACCGGTATCATCTTTGCTAATGGGGAGGGAAGGAGAGAGAAAGGTTGTGTTACAATGACTTGAAAACTTATAACATATGTCGAATGGTGCTTCAGACGCCGACCAGCATAGAGATGCGTTATTATCACACTTTGGGGTGGAAAAAATTTCTAGTTAGCTCTGAACCACGGAAGGAATAAGGAAAATCCATTTTCTCCTTCTGAGCCGTAGTTCCGCGACGTCTGGGCACGTGTGGGCGTTGGGCCGTGGGGTAGGTCCAGCCATCTGGCAGTTTACTTTCCCCATATAGGCATAGCTGAACAGGGCCTTTAAATCAGCTTAGAAACACGCACCTTGAGACCTGTTTCGGCCAAGGACCCTCAGACGGTGGGCCCTTTAAAGATCGACCCTGCCACCAAGAAACCGAGACAGCCTCTCTACCTTTCTCTGTTCTTATTCTTCCATTCCTTTCAATAACATCGAGGGTACACTTTGAATGGATAGCTACTTTTTCACTACCTTGCAATCACCTTGGTATCGAAACTCTATTAATGGAATACCTGATGATGTCTTTCAATAAAGGGAGGTTTGGCGCGAAAACTACTCACGAGATTCATTCAAAACAAACTTATCGATTTTTTTACGACTGAAGGGGAAAAAGTGACTTTTTAAATTCTAATTAGCATTATTAATCGGAATCTTTTTTTTCTAGATTTCAAAAGAAATTGCATATTTTCAGATATGTGACTAGAATGTGATGCAAAGCTACAAATTCATCATTAAGTATTGGTAAATTTTTTATTTTAATTCCAAAATATTTGCACGAAGTTGAAAATGCGGTTTTTTCATATAAAGGAGCTTTTGAAGAAAACATTATTTTTCACATTAAAAATTATCAATTTACAATTCGAAACCGTTCTTTTTTATGAAATGAACTCGAACTCTTTTCACGCTTTCCAATACTTTCAAGGATTTTTGTACATTTACAGATTAAAAATCTCCCTAAAAAAACTACACTGCTACTTCAATTTGGTTTTGGAAAAGAATCAAACTCGAAGAGTATGGGATCTGCAGGCTTAAAGTTGTTTGAAAGCTTGACATTGATATTTCTAAAAGACCCCTTTCTTCCGCCCGCGATAATCGATTCCTGAAAGTCGGAACCGCTTCTGACTGTAGGCGATTGCATTCATGGTTTGGAGTTCTTCGAGTGCATCATCGGGAAATGAAAAAAAACTGCAACTCCAGATGATGCATCGCGAAGCATTTCTGACCCGTATCCCTCGTAATTCTCGGGCCCTCTTTGTCTTACCCCTCTCCATCCTTCGCCAGGGTGCGGTGCAGGGTGCAAATATACGAGTAAGGGTGCATTGCGTTCGCTGCAGGCATGCACTTTTGTTTCGGTTGCAAGTACATACATAGTTGACGATAGACGCGGATCGTGGACGGCGAACAGTGAAAAGCGGATAGGAGGGGACCGGTGACAGTGAGACTTTTATTAGGGAAGGAATCAGCAAGCATGATTATGTACCTTAGAGCGTCTCCACCTCCGTTCAAACCCCCAGCCCACGTCAGTACTGTTCCAACCACCCTCACCCCTTCACTCTTGCATTGTCAATTTACGCGCATATGCATCCATTGGCGTAGCTCTCGAAGATTACTTGAGACTTAGTATATTTTATTCAAATTCCAGTTGCCTTCTCCATTTGAGAAATTCAGAGTTTCGGAAATTCATCTCGAATATGATCTTTAAAAAGAGTTGATTCCAAAGCGAGATATCACTTTCCGAATTAATTAATTTATTTAATTTATTTAATAGAATTTATCTTATAGTTTTTTGTCGATGGAATGAAGGTTTTTGATCTACACTAGAGCCTGGAAGTGAGAATCATGATTGACGACATTCCTAGAATTTCAGTCATCGGCATTTTGGTGATGCGGGGACCGTGGAACGGAAAGAGAGACTATGTTCAGTCAAGCGTGACCAACAGCATGAGGGCAGTACTCTCAGCGCGTTAATTGCGCCAACTGTCAACAGGATCAAGGACACTACAATCAATGTCCAAAACCGTTCTTGATTTCAGGTTCCAGTGTAGTTACTCTGAACCTAAATGATTATAATCTTTAGCTGAGAAAAAATTCCTCTATGACTCCGCTGGGGTGCAAAGCAAAGTCTACACTCTACAGATTGACGGTCATTCGTAAAATTTTTATTTCATATACAACAATAGAATATTTTCTTATTTTGCTTACTACTTTGAATTTAAATATAAAACGAACACAACTGATTTAATATTGATTTTTGTCGACGCATTTTCAAATTGAAATATAATGTTAATAACAATACAATATTTTTGTACTGCATAGTATTTATTATGGAAAATAATAGAAACGGAAAGCAATAAACCCTTAAAAATAATTGATCAAATTTTATATCTTTTGAGAATTAATATATAATGCTTATACAGACAATCAAGCCGTTGCATTATTGTTAAAAAATATAAATTTTTTACAAATAACACCAAAATAATCTGAAATTGAGCAGAATCGTAAGTTTAATTTTTGGTCTGAAATGATTTTTGTTTAAATAACCGACTTCTCATGAACAATGTTAACATATTCAAAAAATGTTCAAAAATTGTAAATCTTTTTTGAATATCTTAATGTTCTTGTTAACAATAGCAATTTTTGACAAAGAAAGTAACTTAATAGAACCAAAAAATGATATAAGTACTTTTTCTTCCGCCTTAGGCAAACATTTTATTTCTCATTCGATATGAATTTGCAAAAACTTTATTTCTTAAAAGGTTCTATATAAAGACTGAATAATTTTATTATTTAAGCTATTTAAAATATGGTTCTGAAAAATATATTCGTAGAAAGCTATAGGTACAATATCAAGTTAAAATATTTTAAAAAGTTCTGAATAAAAAAATATGGTTCAAGAAATTTTAATAACAAATATTGTCAAAACTGGGTGCATTCTAAGTTATATCATAAAAAAAGGTCGTTTCGAGTTTCCAGTGAAAAAATATATTAAATGATTAACAGATAAACATAATCATTATTAATATAATTCCTTTCAAGGCATACATTGCAAATTTTAAAGAGACAAAGAAATGGTCGCAACGATAATGAAAAAAAATTGTCCTTCGAGTAAAGGTTGAAAAGAAAGTATATAATATGAATTATTTTGCAGTTCACCTGTTGGCATCTAGGAGTTGTACAATTGTCTATCAGTGATAACAAAATAGTCAAATAATGTTTACTCACGATGATCGTCGTCGTGGTAATTTTGAAAGGTGCTGGATGCTGAAACATAAATTAAAAAAGGTTAAAAAAGGTGTTCACCCTTAATGTGCTCGTAAGAGATAAATGAACGAAACATTTGAGAATTAAGGATGGTACTTTATGAAAATTTGAACAATCCCCTTTCGGCGCGAGTTCCGTTTGTTTTTCGGCAAGTACATTCGCGTGTAACACGTGGCTTTTTCATTGTCGCACTTGGCGCTTTCGGTAAAAGACTCCCTGCCAGTGGGGGTTGTTGCGGAAGCATAAAAACGCGCGTTCGACTCCCAAGAGTATCCACCAGAGACATCGGTGGTTCGTCGCTTCGCGGTTGGGGCGACGTGCACGCAATTTGCATCCCTGCTTCGCCAATGCCGCCTAAGGCGATATTATCGTCACAATGAAACCACCCGCTCAATACCACCCCACTTCTTTTTCACCCATGCCAAACCAACACAGACAAACCAAGACATCCTATGGCACGCGCACGGTTGTCCAACTTTCTCTGATTCAGAACAGAATCCCAGACTTCCCAAATCTTGACATTCAATTTAAAAACTGTAAATCAGTTTCATTACGAAATCAGATTAGAATTTTGTTTTGAAAATTTAAATTTATTAGAAACTAGGATGCATCTAGTTGCAAGCATATTTAACCATGGTCCTGAAAAATATACCATCCTCTAAATCTAAAAGGGTTGCGTACTTTGTTTGCTTTAAAGTGGTTTGCAATTGAAAGATTTTTTAGAACCAGTGTTTATTAAAATTAACTTCTTTAAATTAAAACAAAAAACGATAGGCTCGACGTCATCTGATCACGGTGATTTTCACGTCGGAATGATTCAGGATACGTGATTGCTTGATAGTGAAAAAAATCGCATCAAAATTTTAAATTTGAAAAAACTCAATTCACTTTGTAAAATATGACAGAAAATTAGGGGATGATACCTAAAAAAAGAAATTTGGCACGCTATTAGGTAGTACGTGGTTTCACTTTGTAACATTTGCAGATTTGATATTCATTCTGACGAGTTCTTTATAAAGAATCTACTTTTCTCCAATATCAAATTTTTGATTAAAAAATTAAATTCTTCACTAGTTTTAATCCTCAAGTCTAGGAAAATACATTTTCAGCACCCTGAATAATTTAGTCTCAAGCTGCTAGTAGAAGGTGTGGCAATGTTCTGTGACTTGAAATGTTACAGAGATTTCCGTTTCAGTAAATGATTTTTTCGATATGGATTCCCATCCCAGAGTAGTGAAATTATCTTTAATAATTCAGTTACCACCCATAAGCTTTTTCTTTAAACTCTATTAAAAAATCCTACTGTAAATATTTCTAAAGATGAAATTTTCCCCTTAAGAAAAGACGTGTCCCACTTTGTGCAGAGGTCTTGCATATTAAGTAACATTCACACCTCATGATCGACATCCAAGCCCTCTTGTTGAACTTTGTAAGCGACTTTTAAGCTCGCCGTCGCATCATCGAGTTTCGCCTTTATGGCTGAAGTGACTTCAATGTTAGTGAATTGTTGGAATTAAGGGGTCGACCTTACATTCAGTAATACAGGGACATGTTTGTGGGGGAGGAATCTAGTTCGATGCTAGTATCTCAGACAATTTCGCCCGGCAAGACTTAACAAATAGGTAAAGTTTCCCTGTGGGGCCGCCGGCGGATTTACCGGAGCGGCTACGACATCCTTCTCTTTGTTCCTAAGTTTGTGATGTATTAGCCTCTCTTCACATCTCTCTCTCCCTCTCTCTCAGAATTTCCGCTTTTATAAACATATGCTTTACAGTTATGAAACTAGTTTAATAAAGTTTTAGATTTAGCACTAAATTCTCATCTCTAATTAAAAAATTAGCTTCATATTATGTTCCATTATTACAATTTCCCAAATTTACAAAGGTGTTCCCAATTCTCGCTTAAAATTCAGACGACAAAACCGATAATTTCATGGTGCTTTGAACGAGCCAGTCCGGAAAATTGCGTCCATAATCTGCGTAATATCTACAGTAACACGGTAATGGTTCCAGCACCTGTGCACTTTTACGACCCATAAATTTTTATACTACGTATATACGTATTAATGCTGATTTTAAAGAGCTTCCAGAGTAAAATTTTACTTTAAAAAAAAAAGATGCATGGTTCAAGATTCTTATAAAACATTATCTTTTTATTGTATAATTTTCGACTATTTGACGGTACTGAAGATTCAACGGCAATAATCTGGCGTATTTTTTACACTACACCGGTTTTTAGGATTAATAAACTTTCCGAGGAAATGTTACCAGCTCCGGTGTCTCTCAGGAAAGAAAATCAATACTCAATACATCCCAGAGGCCCGTTTTACCGCTTATACATACTTGTCGCTCTATCTCTCTTTTATCTCGATCGTATCTCATATATTGGCATACGTCTGATACTCACACGATACACTTCTCCTTTTCTACACTGTCTATTCCTGTCCTTCTCTTTCTGCTCTTCTTCCTCTGTTTCTCTCCGGTGTTTAGAACAAAGTGTGTGTTTTGCTTCTAACGGAAAGCAAAGTGTTTGTATGTGTGATACTTACACCCCCGCGACGCACAGATCTTGTCGAGGGTGACAGATGGCGTCGTAGACAAAGAACTAGACTGCTTTCGCAGCGTTGCGTAACCCAATAAAAGCAAACCTAAGTCGATCGTTTCCTCCCTATAGTAGACCACCATGCACCATTTTGCAGGGACGATGGGGTTGGAAATTAAATCTCGCGGTACTTTCATGAAAATGTTCACTGGATGATTGAATCCTCAGACCTCTCTTTAGAAATCTCATTTCTCAAGTTGAGGGCAAAGATAAATCGGGGAATGGTCAATGGCGTAAGTTTGTTCGCAAATTGGTTCTTGATTTATCATTCAATCCTTGGCTCTATCAAGAAGTCAAATTGAGCTTGAGCTTTGATCATTATATTTTACATTTTATTTTT
>NC_046665.1:73330251-73336506 GCF_010883055.1 Belonocnema kinseyi
TTATTATTGCGCTTAAATTGCGTATCGTGGGATATCATAATTTGATTAATGATGCGTATTATATCTCATTATATCACATTTGTTTCAACACATATATAGTTAGAGAATTAAAATACTTAAAGTAGAATAATATACAAATTTACTCATATTTACTTCCTTTTTTGAGATAAAACTCAAAACTCACTAAAATCAAAAATACTTTATAGCTCTAATTATCTCTCTTAGTTATTACTGTTTACTTAAGCAGATATCTAATGCAAATCAGGATTCAAAAGACTTTTAACTCCGTTCTCATTTAATATCAGCTCCTATGTAAAATGACATCAATTTTTTCAATTAAGCTAGATTGACCCTCATACTGATCCATACATTTCGACCTTTTCAGCCCTGCATTTAATAGAGCTAATAAAAAAATGTTCCATAATTCCAACAAAACATTGTTTTCTTCCTTGCTAGAATGAAAAAAAAACTTTAGGTTGGGACAAGCAAACATTTAATTACCACGCTAAAAAAATATTTTAGTTATTTTTATTCTGATTTATCAAATAAGATTCAGATGAATAAACACAATTTTATTGAAATAACCAAAATTTTATCGTGACAACAAAGAATATTTTATTATTTCTATACAGCTCGAAAATCGTTTTGTTCCTCATATTATTAATTTTCCTCAGTGGAGATTAATAATAAAAAATAAAATTTTCCATTGATCAAATAGCTAACATTTAATATTTGATCCACAAAACATCAATTCCGGAATCACTCCTTCTAATTTTCCACTTGACTCTAATTGAAGGTTTGCAGCTGAAATATGAACACTTTCTCCTGTGATATTGATTTGCAGAGTTTCAATCCAATTATCGTAAGTGGACGCACAATTTTGACCAGGTAGTCAGTGGTAGTGTATTTGATTTTTTAAGAATTTTGTTTGCAAAAAATCCTCTTTGGTCAATATGTTGATAATCTAGTTCTATACTACAACCCTTCGATTTTCATACCCTCGCCCAAGAAAAATAAACTTGACTACGCCAGTGGGGAGGCCTGGCATGGGGGGTTAGTTTTTGCGTCAATTAGCTTCGATTTAGGGCACTTCATTTTATCAGGAAGAAAGATTCGTTGAAGGATTGATTTGAAACCCGATTCGATCGCAAGAAGGGAAGATTGAGTTTCGACCGCTCGTCTTACTGTCCACAGACGATTAACGATCACGAACACGCATAAGGGACGTAACGTGTCGTCAGTGGAACACAATAGCCACGTGCCAGAATCTAATCATTGAACGATTCCCGGGGTGAGGGTGCATTTACTGCGCACTTACCTATTTTCTCAATATACATATACATAAAACACATAGACGTTATACATTTTTTTAATAAGATTCTCTATTCATCTTGCTAACTCACTGGAAATTCATTAATCCGCTTGGAGATGAGATCGCGCCGCTATTTACTGATCCTAAGGCTTTTCCTTTTGTGTTCGTCTTTAGATATTGAGGATCAGCATCATCCGCTTGAATGAAAAAGAAAAGTCTTTAGATTCGCGTTTTATTGCAGGGGGTAATGCATACAATATTGTGGTTAAAATGTCATATATGTCCCAATTAGAATTGAAGGGATAAAGTATTCTTAAAACTCTTTACAATTAATGATGAATTCTAGCTTTCATCTTTTAATTCTAATGAATTATTTATTGTCTTTCCTGTCGTATCATGTGTTGATTTAATAGTGGGTAATAGATCGTAGAAGATGACACACTATTGATTAATAAACACTTTAGTTCGTCCCATATCGGTCGTGGGCGTTTAATCAGGAGTTTTTATTCTATAACGAACACGTGGCCCTAAACTTAGACAGACGCCCCTTTGATATAATCGCGCCTTCGGGTTACAGTGTAATAAAACATGCTGAAAGAGTTTATCGATCTTCTCTTAATTTCCCTTCCGTTTTAGGGAAAATAAAGAATAAGATTGTAAAAGTTCAACTTTTATTAGCAAGGTGCACTTTTATAATTAAAGAAGTATTTTCATAGTCAAATGAAAGTAAAGATTCTGATAGTATAGATATAGACTATTCAACTATATGAAGGATATTTGTGGGAAACGAACAAGATATTCTTGAAGGTCTCTTCGCAAGAATGAAGCAACAAGTGGCATCTTAGCTCAGGCAATCTTAAGGGAACATTCAACAAGTGTTTTCCAAGCTGTTGCTTCTGAGCATCTCAAGGCGGAAGTAGTGAAGGAAGTTCCTCGATTTAGGAAGTGCGAGACTTAAGTTGGCAGGAGCTCCTTTCGACGTAGCCATCGTTTGATCGTCTCTAGAAACATCATCGTTTTACGAGCGTGATTCAAACCGCTCGTAATTTACGACCTTGACTCAACAAACCACCATATAAATTGGAAATGTGTTTCGTGAATCGATTTGAAAATCGATTTCGCAAATTGTTAGTGATTATTTAATTGCCCTCTGAATTGAAAGCAGTTAGACATAATTTCCATGGGTACTACCTTTTGAACTTGGATCTATATCAGTTGTATGATTTAAAATTATCATTTCAATATTATGCTTCTAGTTTTGATACTTTCCTTGGCTTTTTTAAATCTGGATAATTTTGAACTTACGGACGCGTAAAACTAGAAAAATATTTAATATAAATTTAGATTGATTCCGTTGATTTTCAACTATGATTATATGCAAACTCACATTATAAAAATTTTGAGATTTTAAAATTCGGTGTGCATTCATCAGTTAAACATTTTAAATCACATTACTCGAAGTGTGCTGATGATTTAACTGTTTTGTTGAAAATTCGATTTTTACAGTAAAGACGAATCGATTAACCTATAATAATACATTTGACTGAAAAGTAAGGAAGTTATGGGCATTTTCAGGATTTCAAAAATCTGTTATATACAGTTCAACTATTTTCATTGCCATAATTGAAAGTTCAGGCAAGAATACAATAAAATATATCCACTTTCTACGAATTCTTGTCCCGGAGTCAATTTCAAGAGCAACAAGTAGCTTATTCTTCAAGGGGCGAAATCTAAAAGAAAAAGTTCTTAAGGATTTACCTTCCCATCCCTAGCAGCATCTTAGCATCAACAGGTCTTTCCTTTTCCGTGGCAGACGGTCTGGAAAATCTTGGGGGAAATCTTGCAGGGGTCGAGAAAAGCCTGCGGCTAGCCGTTGCGTCAACAGACAAGGGATGAGCAGCTCCCTTGGTGGGTGGGGCAGTAAATATCAGAACTTGAGGGTGAACTTTCCACTTCTGGCATCTTGTGACCTGTTGAAGCCACTTTCAAGAGAAAGGAGAAAGAAGAGTCTATGCGATCTCAAGTGCTTTCTTAGGGGATGGTGGTGTGGGGCTTTCTTTGCCAATTCTTCGAAAGGATGAAAGTACTGTAGGGCTTCAAGATTGCCCAAACCAGCGAAGACGTGAACATGACTCTTCGACTGCTCTCTAAGTGGGGAGGGTTCTTTGAAGAAGTGACACCTTTGTTTCCCCAGAGGGCGTTCAAGAAGAGGGTGAGAAATTCTTCGGGAAAACTGACGCTACGGGGAAATTAGATACAAGTACCCTATCATTGCAAGGTTCTCATTCTCCTCTCTTATCTTCTCCCACTTTTCAATATCTTCTCCACTCTCTTATTTTCCCCCTCTTCTCGCTGCACTCTTTGTCATGTACTTTGTATGCACGGAGGATCGTTAAAGTGGCGACACACCACTTTGAATATTGTACCTGGTGCTTCGAGGAATATTGACTTGTGCGACAATGGGGCCTACATGCAGGTAAGGCTATGTCCCTTAATGGAAATACCAGCCTTGCCTGGAACCGCTTAACGATGTAATCATGTAAGGTACTCTTCGATCGCTGTACTTTATGGCTTCACGCCCTTTGTCACTCATTAAGGAAAAAAAGGAAAAATAAAAAGTAGATTCATGATTCATTTTTGCACTCTTTTCAACTCTTACTTTTAATCTCATCACGTTTTTTATATATTACGATTTTATCAGTCAATATTTCAAACTGTTGAATGAAACTTTGTGTTAAGATAATATATTTTATTACATCGAATGGAAACGTTGATACTCAAAGGAATAAGAGATGGCATACATTTCTTTCCTGATCTGTAACGACCTAGTTGACTTTATTGGGTCTTAAGTTGTACTTAAATGCCTGACAATAATTTAAATAAGTGAATACCACTCTATATCATTTCATCGAGATCGTTTACAGCTGCTTCTAGTCTTCCAGGTGAAGAGAAAAACCGTCTCCTCTCATTCACTTTGGCACATTATGAGAGCACTTCCGGTTTTATAATCGCATAAAACGAATTTCGAAGCTCATTTCGACGAATTAAGAGTGCGTGTGCCTTTTGCCTTCATTGTGTCCCGAAAAGCCCAATTTCGAGCGCGTGACTTTTTATCGTGAGAGGGCTTTGCCAAGTTGACACGGGTTTTTCTGATGATGGGCTATTGTCGTGGGGGCCGTCCCTGCGGAATAAATATTTAACCGACGTCGCTCGCTCTTGTTCGTCAACATTCTGAAAGGATCCGGAAGCATCCTTCCGGTGATGCTGGCGGATTGGAGAAGGATCCTCAGGCCTTAGAATCAGATCGCCAGGTTTCGCCAATGGCCCGACAAAAGGGCCATCTTACTCAACATTCAAAATATGCAGAACGTAACAGAGACCGGTGGATGCGCTCGAGTGCCTCTTGACAAAAAGAGGACTACAATGACAGAAAGGAGCGCGGTTTGCTGTTTACCCAAAATATCATGGTTTCGCGACATCATAAAAGAGCAACGAATGCGATCCAGCCAATTTTAAGCCGAAGATCTTTACAATCTTTCTGGATAATCGACCAACAGACGTTTCATTCCCGATGGGGCAGGTCGCGTGGGAGTAACTCGAGATCATCGATGCTTCTTTTCCTTCACCAGCTGCCCTATCTGTCTATTTTCAAGCAGATGTCGAAATTGGGACACCCGAGACAATACTCGAGAGATAATGGACTTGATTCTGGAACACGAACCAGAAGAATAAAAAATTAGTAAATACACTCATCCAATCTCTTTGGATCAATCTTATATTGCTGTCGAGAATTTGAGATAACGAGAGAAATATGTAGGGGGAGTAGTTTCAAGATTTAGAACCATCGTATCTTGATCCAACAGGGGAGGTAGAGAAAAGAAAAAAACAATGTACGCCCGAGTAAACAGAAGTTCTATTGGGATCCGATTCAAATTCCGAATGAAGTCATACTAAAGCAATGGATATACGACAAATCAGTACTGAAATACCAAAATCTTATGATGGTTTATAAATCTATATTTATTTCTGAATTTTAATAAAAGTTAGTATTTGAGTACTAATTTGTACTAAACTCTTTACTCAAAAGGGACCTTATTGGGAATTATAATCAAATTTCAATGGTCCTGTTTCCACTTGGGATAACTTAGAATTTTTTTCATAGTAGTTTTTCAATAGTTTAGAAGAGACCAATCAAGGATCACGGAAATGAAGGCACGTACCGATACATTTCAATCGAGACTCGGTCGGGTTACTTCGAAATAGTTTCTGAGTGGCCTCGAAGGGTGGCTTAGCAAGAAGGGTGGACATTCTTGAGCTGTATCCGCTGGTCTGGTAATTTATTTCTTGCTCGATCTCCTCTGACCACAGCTGGAGCATGGTTAGGCTGCTTGGGGGTTAATTTTCCAATCCAGGTCTTCCGCGAGGCCAACTATTTCGAAAACAATTAAACTACCCAGGCGATCTGGCGTGCAATCGAATCCTTAATCGACGCTCTCTATATTCTTGGCTCTATCCTAAACCAAGAGCTTCTTCTCCCTGAATTCCTTTTATTGCAACCCCTGTCTTCTCTCTCGAATTTATTTATGAATAGAATAAGTGCAATAAACAGAATAAATAGAATAAATAAAAAAATAAACTTGAAAAAACTATTATTTTCTGAAATGGGAATTTAGAATCAGACAATTTTTCTTCTTTCATGCATATTCTTTTTCTGACAAAGTTCGACGCTTTTTGTCAGAGGTCATGAATAAGGGATTAATTTTCTAGGACGTACGCAATTATACTGACGAATGTAAGCGCAAATATACGGTGAGAGGGAAAATGGTTGGGGGCGATTGTGTCCCGTAAACGAATAAAAGTGCAAATTTGACGAACCTACACGTTTTAGTTAGTTGACGAAAATACGCACATATACCATCCATACGTGTATTTATTTGAGTAAA
>NC_046665.1:73336606-73360136 GCF_010883055.1 Belonocnema kinseyi
CCTCTACACAGAGCCGTGAATAAAAATAATTAGCGTAGGATACGATCGTCGGGGAGCCGATTGGTTTACATTCGCGGCTAAAGGAGGGGAAACTGAAATTTTTCAACTACGATTCAGTCGTGCTTCGTGGATTGGATTCGATGTGCTCTCAATATTTAATAAAAAGTTAAATAACCTTGTTAAAAATACATATTTTTAGTTAAAGATTCATTATTTTAGTTAAAAATGCATTTCTTTTGTCGAAAATATAACTACTAAGTTAAAAGAATTTCGTTTTGTTGAATGTACAAATGCTATTACATTTACTGATGAAAACTCATCTTTTCCGTAAAAAATTTTTTTTTTTCAATTGCAAATTTGATCATTTGGTTAGAAATTCATATACCTTGTTAAAAATTCGTCGGTTTGCTAGAAAATTAGTTTTCTTGGTTGAAAATTTAACTGTTTGATTAAAAATGTATGTATTATGATAAAAATTCGTATTTCTTTGGGTAGAAATCAAATTTTTGGGATAAAAAAGCAACCATATGTTTGAAAATGAGTCTGATTAAATTGAGGATTACATTTTTTTTAAATTTTTAACTTCCTTTGGAAACTCACATTTCCGTGTTCTAAATTTAACTATTTCATTTTTCTGTGAAAATTGTTCTTTTTTTCAAAATTCAACCATTTGTTTGAAAATGTAGGGCATTCATTAAAAATTCCTTTTTCCATACAAAATTAATCTTCTCGGTTAAAAATTCAAATGCTTGGTCAAAAATAGAACTGTTTTGTTGAAAATTTATTTTTTTTTTATTTAAAATTTAATTATTCCATTTTTGGTAAAACGCTTATATTTTTAAGTTAAAATTTTGTATGTTTGTTTGAAAATTAAAGTTTTTTGTTTAAAACTCAATGTTTTTCACTGAATTAAGCTGTTTCAAATGAAAAACGCAAAACTGTTTTTTTAACATGTCAACTACTACATTTTTCGTTGAAAACTTACTTCGATTGAAAATTATTTTTTCGAATTTAAAATTTAAGTATTCCATCACGGTAAAAAAATTATCTGTTTGAGTTGAAAAATCAAATATTTGGATAGAAATTGATGTACTTTGTTATAATACTTTATATAAGCAAACTAAGTTTTTTTTTAAAATTTGTATTTAGTTTTGTTGTTGTAAACAATAATTTTTCGATAAAAATACTACTATTTAATTGTTAATGAATCTGATAAAGTTAAGGATTGAAGTTTTCTGTTCAAATCACCTTTCTAGTTGAAAATTCATACTTTCGGGTTCAAAATTTAACTATTCACTTTTGGTTAAAAAATGATCTTATTTTAGTTTAAAAATGCAACTATTTGGTTAAAAATTGATCTAATTTACTGATAATTTGTCTATTTTGTAGAAAATAAATCTTACTATCTGAAAATCACACTATTTGTTTGAACATTGAACCACTTGGTTACAATTTATTTTTCGTTGAAAATAAAAATTTTTTTAATGAAAAATTTAACTATTCCATTTTTTTGCTGAAATTTGATCTTTTTAAGTTTAAAGATTAATAGTAAACTACTTATCTAAATACCCGAAATCGAATCACATAATTTTAGAATGACCATTTAATAAATTCACGAAACAAATTGAGTCGACAAGAATTACGTAAGAAACGGTAGTGGGGATTCAAGGCACACATGCTTTAACAAATGGGAGAGGGTGTTACGTGGTTTGAAACTAAAAAAAGGCCTTACTTACAATTTATGCACGGCTCCTTACTTAGTCAGAGCTGCGCTTTCATTAAATAGAGAACTGTTAGAAAAATCGTAATCTGTAATGGTAAGGAAAGAGTAATTATTTTTCTTTCCAATAGTAAATGGACCGTATTATAATACGGTCCATTTACTATTGATGGCCTTTGAATTGGCTAAAGTTGCTTTGAATTTCTGGCAGAAGCAACGAATCCAGGTGTAGAATCGTCTACAGGTAGCAAAAAGCAGATGGCAGACGCCCCTGGTTTCGCTCAGAGTGGCAAAACTCCCCAAAAGTGGCGCGAGCCACCCTCCAAAAGAAAACTCTCCTGAAGTGGGGGGAAGGGCGTCAAAGTATTAGAAACACGATGCATATTCATGGAATTGGAATATACTCAAATATATAATTTTACTGGCCCGGATGTCCTTATGGGGACTACCTTGATCGATCACTCATTTCCGTACACGGAAATTGCACCTATTCGTACTGCCATTTGGCGTATTGGTTTAGATCAATTGTTTTCAAAGAAGAATTAAATATCTGTTTAGCGAACTGTGAAACTTGAAGCATAGCAATCACAAACTTTAAAAATTACTATTGGAATGAGGATACATAAATTCTGTCTTAAAATTTTGGACTTCGAAGTTGATTATGTTGAAATTTTATGGGTATAAAGAAAAAATTTTATTATGAAAATTTAAAAAGCAGAATAAAACATCTACTTGTGAAAACTTAGTTTTTTGGATTGTGTCAACTGCATATTTTGTTTTAAATTTAAGCAGTTCTTGCTAGAAATTTCTTCAGTTGAAAAAGTAGGAACATGAAAATATTGTTTTAAAAAAAGGTCAAATTCATCATCTTAAAATCAGGAATGTGAATTTTTCATGGAAACAAAGTAATGGCATGTTTCTTCGATCCAAAAAATCAGTTTTTAGCACATTTGAATAAGTTTCGACTTGAATACAAATTATTCTTGTTTTTTTTTGAGTTTCAAATTATTATTAGCTAAACGAAAGATAGCAACCACAAAAGAGCATGTTATCTGAACTGACTAAAATTTAGAGGGCTTTTTTCTATTGGAAAAATACAAATTCTACCAATATTAGAAACGTTACGTTAGAAGTTGAACATTTTCCAATTGAACATCCTCTTTGTGTAACTATTTGAAATTTAAGCTCGCAAAATCTTGTAATTCAAAATAAAAATCCCAGGAACTTAAAATTAACCAATTTTGCATTGGAAATCTCTAATACTGACGAGTAAGAAATATGAATTAATTAAATTCCAAATAAAATTGAACTTTTTTGTATTTTATGCTTATCGAATTCTAGGTATATAAAAAGAAAAACTTTGATATAAAACTTAAAAGAGAAGACAAGATAACTCCAATTCTTAAAGTACTTTTCTTACCAGAAATAAAATCTACAAACGAGAGATTTTGTATGATTTCAGAATCAAAAAAATATTACTGATTTCATTTTAAATCACAAAAAAGATTTTTGCTAAAAAGATATTAAAAGTTACGAGAACATTTATCTTAACATTGATTCTTGGAATTGCATTTTTTCGCACTTTCATTCTTTACCATTTCTTTAATTGTTTAGTTTCAGTAACTGATGTTTTATTTTCTCGGAGAAAACAATCTCTACGATTTTACTGTTTCCAGTTTTGGAAGAAAATTTGTCTATGGCTGAAGTCATTAAAACGTTGTTTTAAATACATTTTTTACATAAATAATTATATTGGAAGATTGTTTACAAATCAATTACGAAAAATATTACAAAAATAAGTATTTTTCATTAGTTTTCATCTTTTTTTATAAAAAATTATGTTTTTTTCTTATTTTATAGAATATGACTGATAATATTATCTCAATTCTTACAAACGCCACAAAAGTTTTTTCCCCATACCTGATTTTTGGCTCGCCAACTACCTTAAATAGCTAAACGTTATACTTTTTTTCAATAATTGATATTATTTTGTCGACCGGGATGATTAAAGAATTAATTATTATGTTAGGTATTGCCGATTACTGGACAAATAATCTGTTGGAGAAACGAGGAAAAATCTGCTTCATCCCGGATTTTAACCGGGAACTCTGTTCTTTTAAATTCAGTATTTCAGAAACTCTAGCTTAACCAATTTCAAATTAGAAATTTATAACACTCACCGGTTTCAAATATCAATTGATTCAATTTAGAAAAAATTGACTCTTTCTCGTCCTTATGTCCGAAAAACTCAATTAATTTGTATGTAGGGGTGACTTTTGGGCTGAACTGAATATCAATACTAACTAAATCATCCAAATTTTGTAATGGTAATAATACTTGTATACACCTTTAATTTTTTAATAAGCGAAAACAAAATACTTTTTGTAAAAAAAGATTGCAATATACTAATATCAATCTTATTAACAGAAAATTTGCACTATTCAGTTAGTACAGCATTCAGTTGATCCCAGTCTCCCCTATTTACAATGTATTTAAAATGTCAATGTCAATAATCTTTAAATAATGAAAATTAACACAGTGTAAAAAATAAAAACAAAAACAGCTAAAGACTATAAAGAGTAAATCGTCTGCAATCAGACTACTAAAAGATACGTACTTTATAATTATAAC
Source organism: Belonocnema kinseyi (assembly GCF_010883055.1). NCBI lineage: Eukaryota > Metazoa > Arthropoda > Insecta > Hymenoptera > Cynipidae > Belonocnema > Belonocnema kinseyi. Next base: position 73,340,958 of record NC_046665.1, read on the forward strand.
GTTTATTTCTCGCTTGAGAGTTGAAGCGCATCACATGAGGTTGAACAAAAAAGTAAAAAAGCTCGCTGTGTAAGCTCATATTTCTGAAACAGTTCTCTGGAGTAAAAACTATAGAAAGACATTTCACTTTGTTTCGCACAACCCTAGACAACCAGAGGTCCCTTGCATCTCTTGGTCGTTGTCGCGGCTTGTGTTTCCCTCGTTTTTCTTTCCTGCTTATTCGCCCAAGGGAGAAAAGCTGCACCTGACGGGGTGGAAAGCGGGAGGGAAAAGACACGGACCTTCTGTTCTTTCCTCGAGCGCTCGTTTTTCCTCCCGTTGTCTCGATGGATGGAGATTAAGAGACTTCTCTCGGTACTGCCTTGGTAGTCTCTTTTGAAGGACCCACACACTTAGGCCAATTCGTTTGCGTGCGTGAACGACACTCACGCGAATGTGGGTCGTTAGACGTGCACACTAAGCACCACGCATTGTCCGCGGACACCTGTGGACTTACTTGGCATACACGATGTAGCCACTTACTTGCAGAGCCCCAGGAAAGCTCCCTTGCGCTTTTTCTCGGCTTTTCGCCACGTTCCTCACCTCCACCGCTTTCTTTTCGTTCGCCCTCTGTGATATTGCCCCACTCCCTCCCACCACCTCATTTCAGTCCCGGAAGGCTCACTCCCTTTCTTTGCTCTGCTTCTCAAAAATCCGGGTTTTCACTTCACGTGTTCGTTCCTCTCGGGAGATGTGTTCAAGGCGTTAAACTGCTTTTACCTTTTCAGGAGGTATAGAGGAAAGAGGTCGCTTTTATTTCGAGATTAAGTTGTAAAAGCTTCAAGAGGAGGGGACTTTTTACTTATGTAAATAGCTTCATGATAGGCTACTTCCCGGTTTTATTACTGACACGAGCTTTAAATTACCTTGTGGGGAGGATATTTATTCCTGTGTAAGCTTCTTATTAACATTAGAAGGTTACAAGCATTTTTGTTAATATGTAAGGAAACCATTGGGAATTAGGAGCTTTTTGATCCCAGTCTAACATTTGTAATAGTTTTGTAAGACAAGTATTTTTGGGTTTTAGTAAACCTAGTGAGTTGAGAAACTGACTATTTTAATGATCAAGATTGAACAATAACCGGTGAACAAGCAATTCAATTTGTGAAAGAAATAATATGATTTTTTACTTTTAATTTCGAATTAATAAAATACTCTATCTTTTTCGACTGAACAAAATTGATCATCGGATTTAATTTTTTGATTGAATTGATTTCACGGATTCAATAACTTGCTTGAATCTAAAAAAACCACATAAAGTGTCAGCCACCGGGTCTTAATAAGTGAAAATGGTGAAATTCGCAAAAGAATTTTTTTTCTAATATATAAACTTATATAGAATATCAAGCTGGAATATTTTGCTGTGAATATTTTTTCCGATTATTTAATTTAATAATAAGAATTAAAAAATGAAAAAACCCGAATACCAATAAATAATTAAAACATAGTTCGTCATAACTGGGTCAAATGTTATTGAAACTATTTAAAATTTGGTACAAATAGAGAGTATACTCTACAGATGCTTATCAAATAATAAAAAAGTTGTAAATAATCTATTGATTAAGAATATTTAATTACAAATTACCTCTTTTTCATAATAAATGTATATAATTAATTAGTATAGGACATTAATTTAGTCTATAAAATAGCCTTCACAAAAAAGTATACAATTTAAATTTATGGGATAACTTATCTCTTGTATCTATTGATTTTATAAAATGCCTTTATAAGTAAACTTTTGCAGTTTATCTCTGAAAGTAGCTTGAAATCAAAGTTGAAACAACTGGGAAATGCAACAGAACAGAAAAGACTACTGAGAGAAGCAAGTGCTTAAAAATTTTTCAAATTCCAACGAGGGTAGTACATAATCCCAAGCAAGAACGAACATCATGTAGGTACAGGATACTTAGACGCACTCCTACACTTAAAACAAAGCTCGGGTTCAAAAGTCAGGCCGAAATCATTTTAAAAGTGAGTTTCTCACTCTGGATTTCGTTCTCCAAACCCTTCTTGAAACAGCGCCTCTTGTCCACCTTTATACCGCCTCTCCTTCAGAAAACATATCTACATTCTAACCGCTTAGTTCCTTTCATCAAGGGTCTGTGGCACAAAGTAGTGAAACGAATTTTTGACGAGTTTTGAAAAGTGTTCACCAAATCACTTTTTCGAGAGATGGTATGAGAAATAAAATTTCCGGAAAATAGTTTAGTAAAATAGACGGCTCCTTTATTTTGCTGACTTTACCATTGCTCCAGCTTATTCCCGCTCTTCAAAAAATGCAAGTGGGTGTTATGTTAGAGGGGTGGGAGCAAAATGATTGAAAAACTTCTTACATTATTTGTGGATGAGCCCTAATCATTTGAACATAAGGGATCGTTATAACGTAAAACAATACGTCATACCTGTCAATTACGTTTGTCCTTCGCAAGTACTTGCATGACATGATGTTATAAGAGATGCATTACGTATGTGGGTCGTGATGGCCGTTACAAAGTAGCTCTTACGCTGAAGCCTAGCCATTGGAAAGAACCAGGGAAATACGAAGAGAGATGGGTTCTATAATATTGACAAGAGGGGAAAAATGAAGTGGTGAGAAAAACAAACTGAGTAGAAGTGAATCTAAGAGACAGAGAAAAATAGAGGAGGAAAGAGCGTAGAGAGAATATGGAAGGTGGATGGGAGTCAAACCGAAAGGGAGAAACCGACGACGATGAAAAGTTTGACCGGACGCAGTAAGTACAATGCAACGCGGACCATTCTCCACCCCGTTCAACCACCCCGTAATCTGCCCGCATTGTTGAACCAATCAATATTGTTTTACACCGCAAGTCGCGAACTCTCTCCCTCTTTTATTATATTAACGACTCCCACAGGACCAATATTTTTCTATTTGAAGATGACAGCAAAGTATTTTTCAGGGAGAAAAATTGAAGAGGGTGGTGAAGAAGAAACTGCAATAGTCTTTGAAAAATTAAAGATGATTTTAGATATCAAAATCTTCTTCCGGTTTATTCGGATGGCGTCACCCACGCAGATACGTTGAATCAGGATTCATCTCCCTCTTTAATTATCCTTCTTTTCTTTTTACTATCCTTCGCCATCTCTCTTTTAACGTCAACGAAAAAGACAGAAAGTCCCCGGCTTTTGATAACGAATTATCTTCGAGTGCAGACTCCTTGTCCGGGAACCGGAAATTGCTTAATGATAGCAGTATCTCGTAAGAACACTAGCCTCTCTAAACAAGATTCTTCGCAGAATTCAAAGCGATTCATTTCCAAATAGTGTTCTTGCATTTACAGAGATTTTTTGGATTATCTTCTAATGTTTCCATTCAACTTCACTTAAAAAAATATTACCGGGGTTGGGGAGAGAGGGATTCACTCGTGTATTCCTCAGTATATTTCTCGCGCAATAACGCGCAATAATGCGTAATATTGTCTAACAGCGAGTAATATTTTCATGTATGCTGTATTATTGTTGCTTTTAGCATAATAGAATATCCGCATTAAAAATTCATAACAAATTATTTATTCTGAAATATGATTTCATATTATTATTTTGTATTTAAAGCTGTACAAATAAAAAAATTTTGGTATAAAATTTCCTTTAAATGATGCTAAAGTTTAAATTGATTGTTGAATTATAATTATAATAATAAGAAAGCAACAGTTTCTTCTCCTGACATTGACCTTTCTACTGTTTTAGTGAATTCCCGTGGTACTTATTGAAGCAAGACGTTCATTTCGCAAAATCGCCCCGACAAGGGTTGCTGATCAATCTCTCTAGCAATTACCCCAGACGAAGAGCTTCATAAATTCATAATATGTCACGCATTAAAAAAATATATAAGCTGACTGATAACCCCATAGTAAGATCCAAAATCTTGACTCAAATCATATCCACTAAATAAAGCTCTCCACAAGAGCCCATTAGCATACAAGATCGTTCGTTATTATAGGATTAAAAAGCAATTTTCTCATCTTATTTTGCATGCCAATATGTAATTTAATGAGAGCGATGTCAATAAGTTGATGTGTTGAAATCGCGACGTAATTTCCAGCTTAAGTAGTATCGGTGCCGGAAGAACGGAGATTCGATAACGACTGTCAGACGTGGAATCGTCATCACGTGTCAACCCGACGTCTCGCAAACCGCATGACACATGCGTCACGTAATCTTGTATACGAATATGTTGCCGCATAAGCTCCTTTGAATTCAGGATTGAAATGGATTAATCCTTTGATTAGATCATTATAATACATGCTCAATTTGGTTTACTTGTTTTATTCTAACCGCAAAAATGATCAAAGTGCTACTGGATTTTAATTCTGAAAAAAGGGAATGCAATATTTTTAAAGTTCTAGAATCTTATATTGATACTTAAATTTGAAAGATTTTTACCTGATTCCGAAAGCTCTATTTTTGATCGTCTTTTCAATTTTTAAACTAAAACAAAGTCCCACCAGATGCCGCTTTTTACCATCAAGGCATATTCTAAAGAAAATTAAATCGTACGCGAAATGACATTTCAGCATTGAATGTCAATAATTTAAACTATTCAACATATCCACAGATTTAAATCAGGAAAATTACAAATACAATTTGAATTTAGAAAGTTGTTTATAGAATCCTTTCTAAATTAAAATTTTCAAAAACTTTCTCTATGAAGAAGAAAAAGCAATAAAAATAATTTGAAATCTTTAAACATTAGTGTTCAATTTCGAGTAGAATGCGTAGAAAATTTTGTATTTTTAAATCCAACATGTTTTTAAAGATTGATGGAAAAAATGGTTGTGAAAAGGAAATATTCAACATTAAACAGTTTAAAAATCCGACATATAAAGAATTGTAACATTTGATAAGTAACTTTTAATGAATAAATTAAAGGGTTTAATTGTTTAAATAAAATTAAATTTTGACAGCCCCAAATTATTAGACGTTTAATTTTGAACGAACTGCAATATAAATCATTTTTAAAGATCCTATTGGTTGTTTGTCAACTTTACGAACCTAAAAATCTGAAAATGTATAATTAAAAAAATCTGATTTTAAACTATTTACAATTTAAAAATTTTAATTTAAAAGTAACTTAAAATTTCGATATATATTTAAATTGAGAGGAATAGAATATTTCATTCTCTAAATTTGAATTAGTGATTTATTTTTCAAGATCTCTATCAGTGAAAACCCCATTGGAAATCAGTGATTTTCATTGATTCCTGAGTAAAAATACGTCTGGAATTTTCAGCAAATTTAGGTTAATAAACTTGAGTGACGTTTATTAAAGCATTCGTACCATTTTTACTTAGAATCTATTGAAAACTTCTTAAATTTTAGTTAATAGTCCCTGATTTTTCAGAAAATTTCTACTGACTGGAAAGTATATCACAAGAAAAGTGAACTTTTCATGTTTAAAATAAAACATTTTAAAATTAGAATGGGTGTAATCATTCAATCGAAGTAGCAATATACTAGATTAAAGTAAGAAAAATTAATTTCATTACGATTTTTGCATAATATAAATAATTACAGAAATAATTACCATAATCAAATTGATTTTCGCCATATTTTTACATTATGATTTAATTGTATATGTTAATTTAAATAAAATATCAAATTTTGATTTCTATTCAGATTATAGGTTTAGAAATAATTTTAATGTTGGAAAACATCATAATAAAAATAAAATATTAGTTTATATTTATTCAAACTTGTTTTTGAATAAAAAATACTGGAAGTATCGAATTTTTTCTGTTTTTGAACCAACTTCACTTGCTGCAAATAACATTTTTGTTACCGATTCTAAAATATGCTTCTTCTGATAATAAAACCATATGTTAGCGGATGATACCGAAATGTCGTACGATCTTTGTCGGGCTCCTAAATTTATTATTTTGGCAAAATAAAGATACTTAATTGTAATTAAATTTTTACCTCTTGAAGTCATTACATAAGCTTCAATCAATAATCAATTGAGATAAGAAAATTTAACTCTTAAGCCATGAAATTAATGAAAAAAAGTTTTGTTATAATTTGAAATTTAAAAAGCTTTATTTGTTTACATGCCGAGTAAAGTAGAAATAAGTAACGTAATTAAAAATTCACAAATTTTAGAAATTGAATTTCTTATTAATTAATCAAATTAAAAATGGAAAAAATTTATATAATATAAAAAGCTAAACTAAATACTTTTTCTCTGCAGTCCAAGGTAAACTATAATTATTTAGTTATCTACCCATTTGATAAATTCTACATTTTTAAAATGAATTTCGGTACATAGTTTTTTTAGTACCTTAAAAATCAACTACAAACCAATTTATTGAGTTGTCTCAATAATCAGCTACACTATTAGATGTGTGGAATAATGCCTCAAATGAGATACATTATAATATTACAGGACACTTATTACAAACATTAGTAAAAATCTCTAATAATTATTATTCATTTTTGACTAAAACTTAAGTTAAAAATGAAAATACTAAAAAAATGAAATACTACTAATAATCAGTAAATATGATGTACAGATATTTAGATTAGAGAGTTGCCTGTTACTTTTATCTATACTTCTGTATGAAGCAATGTGTCTATTCATATTACACACAACTTCTTTGCATTGGAGGATATCATTGGCTGAGGATAACAATTGACTGGGATCCAATCGGCGACCAGCGACTCAACCACCGAAGATCCGGCCTCATTCACGGTGCGCCGGAATGACGGAGTGGATCTCGATCATTCCGGAAGAATGTGCCAATCCATTGTCATGTCGAGTCGCCATTCTCGTCCGCCATATATCGCTCCTAACCTCCCCCACATACGCGGACTCACGGCTACTCGTTTCGCGAGCGTGCCTCTCCTCCATGCTCTAGAACAAGTTCCTCTCTCTTTTGATATCCTCCCTCCACGCTCCTCACTTCTCTGCCTGTCTGTCTGTCTCTCTCACTCTCTCTCTCTCTCTCCCACCCCCTGCCAATCACCTGCTACCTTAACGCCCCTTCTATATTTTGCGTGGGCTCGTTCGATCGAACGTGAGATTAATCAACGTCCTGAGCACAGGATGCCGCCAAGGTTCTCCATATGAGCAGGTACCCCTCCACACAAAAAGGTCTTCTTTTTTGTATATAATATAGGCAAAATTGTGTTAGTTTCATAATTTGGCACATTTTTATAGTTTGACTGAAAATTCTATGAATTTAGGAGATACACTTTTTTGTTTCCCGCTCTTCTCTAAATGTAAATTAGTAGAAAATTACTTTAGTAAGGATTAGTACTAATAGTTCACGATGTTATTTTGCTTGATCTACTGGTATGTATAACTAATAATAAATTATGAATATATTTTCCAGCCTGTGAAAAAATTCTTTGAACCTTCGCGATCTTAGAAAGATTTTGTTCACTGACAAAAACAAATAAAATCAGGAACAATTATATCTATCACTATTAAGAAAAATCTAGCATTGACATTAAATGAATAATAATAATCGACAGTTTTCGTCTAATAGTGTAAAATTGTACTAATTCAATTATTAGTATTTCCATTTCCGCTAATATATTTGGTAACCAAATGATAACTAAATGGTTAAGCAGAATAAAGACTGTGAATTAGTAGAAAAGTACTAATTGTTAGCAAAAATTCTGACTAAAGTAATTGGTGCGAACGCTCTCTGAATGCAAAATAATAGAAAACTATTCTAGATAACATTCTTCTGAATACTGAGTAATTATGTACAAAAATCGTTCAATTTGACTAATTCATTCAGTATAGAAGTTCTATTTCTACTAACTGTATAACTTGGTAACCAAATGATAACTTAATAATTTATTCAAGTTTTTGCGACAAGAGAGAATTATTAAAAATTCTGAATAGACGGAAATAGTATAAACGCTCTCTTAATGCAAATTAGTAAAAGGCTACTTCAGTTAGGATTTCTAAAAGTGATTAGTAGTTTTTTTTTACCAATTTTCTCAAATTTTTCTAACTCAATTAGTAGTAGTTTCTTTACTACTAGTTAATTTAGTAACTAAATGAATTATTAGAATAAAGTCTTGTATGAAAATAAAGCTTGAGTACAAATTGATCGACTGTTAATTGAATTTGTAGGATTTGACTATGAATAAGTAGAAAACTACTTTAATTACAATTTTTAATAATGATGACTAGTTGTCTTCTAAGATTGGCTAACTATACTAATTCATAGTATTAGTTCATTTTATACTTATTATTCTAGTAATTAAATTATATAATTCTAAAGTAAAAGTAAAACAGCATGTATTTCACCGATCACTCATAAGTTTTATTATTATATTTTTACAATTATTTGAAGATTTTTTGAGAGTAATAAAAAAATTACCAATTCTTTATTCAAAATGCAGTATTTTCCGGACGAGCATTAGTATTTGGGGTTTTATTAGTTTATTCGACTCCTAAACTCCGGTGCTTTCAATTGGCTTGAGGAAAATGAATAAATATTTTAAACTAACAAAATTGCGGCACTTTTTCTGCAATTATTAAAAATGAATTTAAAAAAACCTAATTTTAAATAAATATTTTTTCGAGATTAAGGGCAATGTGAACAATAAATTCCCTGAATTTGATTCCAGGTAAACCATTACTTTATATTAAAAAAAATGATTGTTGAAAAAATCAAAATTTGTGGTTTTTTATTCAAGCAAGATTATCCTCTTCCCATTTCCCCCCTCATTTACTATCTTCATTCTTCAATATAAAGTAGTGGTTTACAAGGAACAAAAATGAGGGAATATAAAATTCTGTCATTTTTTAAAGACTTTTCAAATAATCTTTAAATTATTGTGGAAAAATTATTGTAACATTTTAGGAAAATCTTTGAAATATATTTCCATTTATTTTTACTCTGGAATGATATACTCAAACGCCAAATCATTTTGACACCCTAAGCTCGACCTGTCTGCATGATTATAAATGGAATTGGTTTAGTAATAAAATAACTAGAAGTTGACTATGAAAAAACTAATAATTATGATGACGCGTGCAGAAATTGCCAAATGTTTGCCTTATTTCCGATTTGGGCCAGATCGGGCACGCAATTTTGTGATTGTTTAATTTGGCCCCCTCCAGACCCTGGCTTAACAGACAAGCTTGGCAGTAGATGGCGCCCCATTTATTTCGGATACTAAAGTGGGTTCATTCCAAATCGCCCAAGTTTCAATGTACAGTGTTAAACGTCAAAAATATTTCAATTATTATTTGTAAAAGTGACAAAGTAAGTGAGAAAAAATTCCAAAAGTGAGCACAAGACGAGTGCGTAGGTATTGTTTATTTCAAACAAATGTTTTCATATCGTGATCTGTTTGATAATCTGATATTCATATTCTCAAATTTCAGTTAAGGAGGTGATATATACGATTTTAATATTATTTTATTTGAGAATCCCTTTTAATAAAGATAAATGAAAATAAATTAATATGGGCCCGCTCGGGGCCAGGCCGGGTTATCGCTGGGCGCAGCGTTTGGGCCCCGATCGGGTATCGAGTTTTATTTCGAGCCTGGCCCCATCTAGATAGCTCCATTTGGGCTATATCCTGCACGATCTGGTCTCGATCAGATCCATATTGGAATTTCCGCACGGGTAGAAATGCTAACTAAAACCATTTGCAAACGCGCTTCGAATCTGAATTATTTAGATTTTACTTGTATCACCAATTAAGAATGGCTAATGAAAGGAAAATTGTAAAAGGGCAGTTGATGAAATAAGAATTAGTAAATAGTTAAAATCAACTAATTTTTAATTAAATATTTTCTAATTTTGAGTAAAATTAAAATAATTGTTTGTAGAAAGAGTTACCGAAACATTTATGAAAACAGTTTAACCTATTCATTTGTTAGATAAGGTATCCTAAAACTAAAATTGACTTGCAGTTTGACTCATCATCATAGCTGAATACTATTTGAATCAGTAACAATATATCCGGAACAAGCGCTCCTCTTTAAATTCTGGATTATCAGGAGAATATATATCATTTCTAGTTAGAATACGATTTGAATCATGTTGGGATAATGGTTCAACTTCCTTCAGGATTTCAGCATCTGTCTAAGATGGCATAATTGGCCTAAGATGACCCAAGTAACATCCCTCAAACTATCATTAGTCGGCGCTCCTTGATAACGTATTGAATTGGCTTTACTTCAATTTTATGTATGATATTCAATTGGTTGTACTTCTTTGTTACATTCTCATCAGAGGAGGTATTAGATTTGTGTAAAATTTGACTTCTCCCGCCAGTTTTAGTTAAATGTCCATGTTCTGAGACCCCCTGAATCCGAAAAACAGGTTTTCACGAATGTGTCTGTCTGTATAGATGTTCATAGTATTGATCAAATTTTCCTAATTATTTTGGTTACTTATAATTTCACTTAAAAGAAACTAAAGCTACTTAATTTTTCAAACAATTTTGTTCATCAATCTATGAATTTCCCTAAACATATAAGAAATCCTATTTTGGTTTCTGCTTTGAGAAAAGCTCGTTCGTTGACTGGACAGGAGCGCGTGGGGGTGGAAATCAATTAAGACAGAGAGAGAGAGAGAGAGAGAGATGAAGGAAAGGGTCGCCTTGTATGATAATGCGTTGTAATCTCCACCGCTGAACGATACAGTAAAGGAAGAGTCGGATGTCGGATTGGGGGTGGCTCTTGCTTTGCATTCCTTTGTGAACTCTCCTCGGCCCTCCATCTACTGTCGTTTGGAGTCAGTTCTCTGCCTCTTCCTCTCCCCCTGGCACCCTTTACGTACTCCTTCGTTCCTCTTGAAACTTGAACTAACGCCCGAGGTTTTAATGCACTTGTCTACTTCAGATGCGTTCATAAAGACATATATGACGTCTGTCGAACGTGCGGGCAAGAGTACAGTACCAGTTCTCCGAGAGGCAAGAGATAAAAAGAAACAAGAGATGAAAAGAGACATGAGATAACCAGAGACAAGAGATAACAAGAGAGAAGGAAAATTGATGGAAGAACCAGCAAAGAATTGCTCTCTCGGGCCAAGTCAGAGTAAAACCTAGAGAGGTAGAAAGCGAGATGGGGCGAGAGTATAACGAGATGAAATGCATTTTAAATTCCAAGCATACTACACTCGCGGCACCCAAAGACCCTGGATTCTCTTTGCACGCGCATAATCCTGGGAACGGACGGTGTATTCGAGAAATGAAAAAGAAGGAAGATGAAAAATAGAAGAATCCGTCCTCGAATGCGAGATTCTTTATCCATCCTCGTGTAACGTGTAATGAAGCCTTTATCCGCTACGTGCCCTTTGAGGAAAGCATGAAAGGCTCCGCGATTGTTATTCGCAGAACAGGTTATTTGTTTCATTACTCGATTAAACTTGTAAAGCCAAAGCCAGTTTATGACATTTAATAAAAATAAAAAATAAACGAATTCCTCTTCACTTACACTGGAACCTGGATTGAATTACGGTTTTGGGCATAGTTTTCATTAGCCTTGATATTATTTCCAGGGCATTCAAATGAAAATAGGCAGGGCCGCATAATTCCTTTCTCTTGGAATTGGACGCATGAAATAACCTGATGCAATTAACGCACTTCAAGTACGGCCTTTCAGCTGTTTGTCACGCTTGAATAAACAAATTCTCCTCTCTTAGCCCATCGGCTCTCTCGTCAAAAAACCGCCACGGCATCAATTCTCGGAACGTAGTAGATCCGAAGTAATTAATTCCAGGTTCTAGTGTATTTAATATAAATTAGTTTAGTTGAACTGATTACGATAAATACAAAAAATGTAAAATTAAATAACCAATGTAATATTGGTCATTTTTTATGATCAAAGTGGCTGTAGGTCAGGGAAAACCTGGAAATCAGGGAGAAATCAAGGAATTTGGCTGGTCAGGGAAAGTCACGGATTGTTAAAAAGTATTGCAAAAGTATGGAAGTTTCTACAATAAATTTGAAACTTTGAAATTTCAATTTAAAATTTCTTTATTCTGTTTATTAAAGATTCTACTTTGAGAATCTTACAAGACTGAGATTCTGATCATGGAATAATACCGGCCGGGGATGAAAGTAGCAAATTTCGAAACATAGTTTTTGCGGCCACCTTGATATAATATTCTTGTTAGTAATTTATTTGCCTTGTACTTCTATTTCTATTTGTTTGCAGTTGCTTCTTCCGGAAGATTATATTTTTATTTAAAAAACGTATTATTTGACAAAAAATTTAACAATTTGCTTAAAAAAGTCATCTTTTTATGTTAAAAATTCAACTCAAATCTTTTCGGTTAATATTTCTACTATCTAAAAAAAAATATTTTTTTTTGGTTAAAAGTTTATTTGTTTCGGTAGAAATGTCATCTTTCCGTATAATAATTGAAAATTTATTCGAAAATGGTTGAAAATGCTTGAAAATTAGCTCTCATTGACTGAGGATAAAATTATCTTTTTGAAGATTCGTAATTTTCGATTGAAATATTTACTATTATTATTGATTAAAAATGCCTATCTTTGTTTGAAAATTATACTGCTTCGTTGAAGATTTAATCATTCTGTTGGCAAATATTTCTGTTGTTGAAGATTCATAATTTTAGTTGAAAATTCATCTCTTTGGGAAAGATTTGTTTTTCTTTTTTTTAAACATTCATTTTTGGTAGTTCGAAATTTAATTTTTTAATAGGAATACAACTGTTTAGTTTAAAATTATTCTTGTTTGGTTAATGATTACATGATTTTTTCTGCAAAATTTCTTATTTTCGATGAAATATCTACTGTAACATTATTTGTCGAAAATATATATTTTGTATTGAAAATTGAGCTTCTCAGTTAAATAATTAATCACTATGTTATACATTTTTTTTAAGATTCATCATTTTAGTTGAAAATTCATCTCTGCGGTAAAAAATTGTTTTTTTTGTTTAAATTTTTTTTAGGAATTCAGCTAATTGTCTGAAAATTACTGTTCATGAAATTTCATATTTTTCTGTAATATCAACTATTATATTTTTTGTTGAGAATTTATCTTCGTTGCGTAAAAATTCGACTGTATAGTTAATAGTTTAACTGTTCTGTTGAAAATTTACTTGTGTTGAAATTCATTAAAAAAAATTTGTTTGATATATCGCCTATTACATTTTTCTTTGAGAATTCACATTTTTTTCAAAATTTACCTTTTCGGATTGGAAAGTCTTCCAAAAAATTCGTATTGTGGCTTGAAAATTTAACTACTCAGTTGTAAAAAGGCAATTGCTTTTGGTTAACGTTTAATCTGTTTTATTTCAAAATTCGACTCTGATTGGGAATTCACCTTTAAAGGTAGAAGATTCGCATATTTAATTAACAAAAGGAATGGTTTTAAATAATATTCTGAAATATCTTTTGAACGAAGGAGGAAGGTGTCCCGTCGCGTAAGTCTTTTTTTTTATTCGTAACTTAAGTTAAAAAATTATATTTCCCATGCCTTACCTGTCTTGTTCTGGTTTGCGCACCAGCCGGTACGCGGTTACGGCGTCATTCGTTAATCTGAAAAAATAAACCGATATTAGTTTTTACAGGCTTAAAGCGGATAAATATTCACGGACAGAGGGACATATTAAGCCAACCTAGTCTATTAATAATAAACGAGAAAGTAAAACAATTATAATGCAGAAATGATCCATTGCAGACTAATAGTACTATTTATTATTACTTTTGTCCCTAGAAATCATTACTTTTTAAATATTTTGAAGAGAAAATGAGTTCAAGACGAGGTTTCGGATGAATGTGCATTCTTTACTGGGCCAGAATAGATATGCAGAAGCACACTTAAGTGATGCAAGCGCATCTCTGTATCCTCGGGTAAAAAAAGTTGTTTTTACCCGAGAATACGGGACCCTGTGCTTGAAGGGTTTAAGTTCCGTAAGCAAGACAAAGAAAAAAAGGGAGCAATCCTCTATGCAATCATCATTATCATTCAGTCATTGCGGCGCAGCGCCCCGCGAAATTGTTCCTATGTGTGTTAAAAGAGAAGGATTCTTATAATTTGCGGGCACAAATGCTCCCAGGAAGATAAACTAGCAAGGCGGTTTAATTGGCGACAATTAAAGCATGAATGAGGAACAGGGATCTCTTAAGAAAATAGGCAACTTGATTATTCATTAAATTTATTGTAGCACGGTCTCACATTCTGGTACTTGAAAAGAATAAAATTATTAATATATTTTCCTAATTACGAGATTAGTGATTTACAGAATATTTTAGGAAAAATTGATACTAAAGTGTGAATTTTTTTTTAAAGTTCCGGGAAGGTTAAATTCTATTGTTTTCTTTCCCATCTAAAAAAAGTGGCGTAGCGATATATGTTTCTACAATTTCGCAAAAATTGTTGTTGAACCCCTGATTGGGTTTTCATTACTTAAAGTTCTTTTCTATCTCAAATTTGACAGTTTCGAAAGTAAATCTGGAATTAATCCATTTTAACGAAGAAAATTGTATTGAACGTTATGATAATTGACGAACATTGTTGTGCTTTTTTAGTACTCGTACGTACGGTTTAATTTTGAAAATAATAATAATAAAAAAAAATAAAGAACATCATAAAATTTCAAAGAAGACGTAAAATTTCAAGAAAAAATTTATTTCGTGTGTTTACAACGGATATTGGAATTAAAAATAAAAAGAATTATTATCCAGATTCCCAATTTTCATCAATTGTAGGTTATATTATCTTCTTATATCGATAATGGTCATTTTGATTAAAAAAATTATTATAACTCAAAGATAATGTTTTTTTCAGTTTACGTTTTCCTTTTTTTAGCATTTTTTACAGGAAAAATATATTACTAAGACCATATTTATTAGTTTTTTATGCTAATTTTTGCAAGAGAGCATTTTTTTCACAATATTAAGAATAATCAATATTTTAATAATACTGATAGAACCAGTAGACAGCAAAATTAACATAAAGAATTATTTATTAATTTTACCTGGTCAAGAACCTTAGCATGAAAAATTAAATTAAAAGAATGTATGAGCTTTCAAAGGTTCTTAATTTTTGAATAATTTTAGATTATGTTACACTTTTACACATAAAATTGGTATTCGAAAACAAAAATTACTACAGTGCAAGCAAGACTTTCAATTTTTGAACAGTTTCAGGCTATATTCACATTTTTATAGAAAATCGGTCATTTAAAAAAAAAATAAAAAAATAATATTTCAAAGAAGATTCACAACTTTTGAACAATTATAGTTTATTTTGACGCTTTATACTGAAAACCGGAGTTTTCATCGAATGAATATTATATTTTATTATTAATTCATTATTCAATCATATACTGTGTACAATTATTAATTTCATTTCCTTTATCGGCACTTTTAATCAATTTTAAAGAAGATGTACAATTTTGCTCGCGTTAAAATTTTTTAAAACGATAATCGGTTTTACACAATAACAAATTCAAGTCGAAAAATGTTCATGAATAATCTTGCGGTGTAACATTACTTTTACAATAAAAGTGTTAGAAACGCTCTACTTAATTTTTTCTTTAAAAGGAATGCAATTCTAAATTCATGTACCAAAAAATTAAAAAACAGCCTTGCTGTGGATTTTTTCTAAATTGATAGAAAAGTTCCAGTTCCTTTTTTTTCAAATTTGTACAATTCAAAACTTATGTCCTAAAAGATGAAAATTCCAGTGAGGAATTAAAACTACGGAATGTTCCTATTCCCTAAATTTTAAATTACAGAAATTTTGAAAATCCGAACTGATATTCCCGAGAAAAAAATCCAATAGTTTACTTGAGAATAAATATCTTACATGCCCAGTACTACTTCATTTCATTCCTCTTACACCACATGAAAAATTATTTCCACAGAAATAAAACTATTTAATATTTTAAATTTAAACAAAAAAGAAGTTAGAAAGAGTTTAAAATATTTGAACCAAATGGACTTTGCAAATTTTTCAAATTTTAATGTTTCGGGATATTACTGTTTCGTTAATTAGTTTTTAATTATTTTTCTGACACATTAAATTTTTAAAATTCTGCAAAATTATGTCATCCCGTTTGTGCTTGTTTAACAAATAGTATGTTGAATGAAACAAAATACTTTATTGAGAATTAATTTACAATGGGCCCTTTTAATTCAGGTTTGCAATAAGCTAACCAAACTAACTGAAAAAAAAATTGCTCGTGTATAAACTAAACATTTTATTCGTTACAAAATCTGTTCAAAGAAAAGTAAATAGTTTT
This sequence comes from Belonocnema kinseyi, assembly GCF_010883055.1. Classification (NCBI taxonomy): domain Eukaryota; kingdom Metazoa; phylum Arthropoda; class Insecta; order Hymenoptera; family Cynipidae; genus Belonocnema; species Belonocnema kinseyi. The sequence continues at coordinate 73,357,208 of NC_046665.1, forward strand.
TTTTTTAAAGACAGAAAGCATGTAATAAAAACCTTGAATAAAATAACCAGAACTTATTTTCTTCATTGTCAGGCACTTTAAGTGTGGCAGAGTCAACTATTCAAACGTTTCTCTGTGGATTGAAATCATCCAGACGTGGCTAATTTTTTGGCGTCAGGTTTCACGGGGCAACGAAAAAGAGATATCAGTGTGAGAAGAGGGCGGGAATGCAAAGATAAAGGAGAAAGAGTTTTTTTCAATGGAGTGAAGAGAGCACGCGAGAAGACGAGCGGCACTGCGTTGGGCGCGCTTCATTTTCTCGCAAAGTCGAGACCCCGTAAGAGTTCTTCGCGATGTAATTAGCATGTCTTTACAGAACGGACGAAACAATGCCGAGTGTAATTAGTATGCATCTCGTGGTGCCACGATACCCCTAACATCCCCTCTGTTTCAACCCTTAACTCCCTCCCCCCCAATCCTCTTCATATAGTCACGCTTCTCCCCCTTTCCACCCTTCATCTCATACATTACCACCCATCGCCCCCACATCACCATTGCCATCCCTCAACGCACTGTGCACCCAGAAGCATTCACGTGCAAGCGAAGCCTTCCACGCGTCTCGAGTCTCGACCATGCGAGACTCCTCTGAGAGGGTCATTGCATGATTTACAAATATTTCATTTTTCAATAATGAATTACCTAAGCTTTAGGGACATCCATAAATTACGCTACCAATTTTGGGCTACTTTTGACCTGCCGCCAATTCTCAAAACAGAGGAAATAGGGTGATTTTTCACGAAAATAGGGGAATGAATTCAGTCAAATAAAATTAGGATAAATACCAAATTTAATTCAATAGACACCAAGAAGAATTTCGGACAAAATAATCATTTTTAGCAAAACAGTTGTATTAGCAAACAATGAGTTGAAATATTAATAAAAAAGCGACGAATTTTCAACACATTCGTTTATCTCCAAGCAAGAAAGAAGATTTTTTTATCAGATAAATAAAGCAAAACAAAAACATTTTTAACAAAATAGTTCAATTTTCATCTGAAAAAGACATTTTTTAACCTAAAATAGAATAATCAAATTCTCCATTTGAAAAGTTAATTTTCAACAAATTCTTTTTTTAACAGTTGAATATATCCATAATCATAGTATGTCCATAAAGTATAAATTTCCAGCGAAAAATGTCATAGTTAAATTTTCAGTTGAGAAAATTAATTTTAAGCAAAAAATTATAAATTCTTAAGAGAATTATTCAATTTTTAACCAAATAATTCATTTTTCAAACCAAAAGCCGATTTTTCACCAAATAATCTAAACAATCAACCATAAATATAATATTTAATGAGAAAGTTAACTTTCAACTAAATATTTTAATTATCTACCAAACTGTTGAATTTAGAATTAAAAAAGACAATTCATCTACAAAAAATTCATTTTAATTTAAAAAGTTGCATAAACAACCAAATAATTTAACTTTCAATAAAAAAAGACGTGTTTAAAAAAAATAGTTGAACTTTAAATCAAGTAGTTACATTTTTAAGGAAAAGGCCTAATTATCCCGAGGACAGTTAAATTTTTAACAAAAAAAGTTCTTTTCGGACTCAAAAACATTACATTTCTGCCAGTTGAATTAAAAAAAAAACGAAACTTAAACCAAGTAATTTAATCCTTAACCAAATAATCAATTTCTGAAACAAAAAAACACATATTTTGAGCCAAAAATTAAATCGTTTAATTCTTAGTTTAAAAGTTAGGTTTCCAAAAAAAATTAAAAGGTTCCTGATTTTATTTAGTGTATTTTTTTAAGTGATCTGGAAACTTCGAGTACAATTTTTTAAAACTCAGGTGAACTGTTTTGAATTCATAAAAAATGTTAAGGGCTGAAAATAACTTACTTGTTTTAAACAAATATTCAGAGAATCTATTTGTATGACTGAAATTTCAGTGAAAAATGCACTAGTTTTCAGTAGAAAAGGAAACTAAAATTTCAATAACAGAAATTCATTATCAGGCAAAAGGAATTAAAATTTTTCTAAAACCATTTTTCCTAAATCTTCTGCAAGTATTTCGATGGAGATTTTAGTTAATTTGTATTAAAAAAATATTGTATAATATATCATTTTTGTGGCAACAATTAGTCATTTTTGACTAGCTTGAATTTAAAGAACTTTGACAATAAAAAAATTATTTCTGCAAAGTTGAGGGCTATCAAATGCATGTATTTATAATTTCGTGAGCTTTCAAAATTGAATGCTTCTATTTTCAAAGTCGTTCGGATTTCGTCAGTTTCAAATTTGAGGATTGGCAATTTTGAATTTTTTTCTGTTATGAAATTTTAATTTTGACACTTTTAAGCAAATGCGTTTTAAAATTTGGCTGCTTTTTTAATTGAAGTCTGACTTGAAATTTGAAAGCTTTCAAATTTTTAAAATTCAACTACTAAGAATTCTTCAGTGGTTACAATAGAATTCGTCTGAACATAATTTATTTAAAAATTGGTAAAAATTGACCTTGGACTGCGGAATAATTTTTCACCAAATTGGAATTTGAATATTTCATTCAAACCTTATACAATATTGAAACAATTTTTGCAAGCAAATTAAATCGGAAGTGAAAAGGCAAATCAGTTCATTTTCTTTCAAACAATAAGTTCAGTTACGCATTCACTATTATATAATAGAAAATAACCAAAATTAATAAAAAATTTAATTTGATTAAGCTTTTTTACACGATCGGAAATTAAAAATGAGGGAGGGTTTAATGCACAAATAAACTTTATCGTAAAAACGTTTGCTGTGATCTGATTTGGGTCAATGCCATGGATCGACGACAAACATTTTGGGAAATGGAACGAATATTGAAATTACCGAGCGCAACGAACTTCTGCATAATGAGTCGAAGCCGAGTGGTTGTATCTGATATATACACATAGGACTCT
>NC_046665.1:73360236-73388886 GCF_010883055.1 Belonocnema kinseyi
ACACACACACACACACACACACACACACACACACACACTTATATATATTTCCACTTTTGAGATTTCAAGTGCGCGTGCGCGCTAATTGTGAATATTTTCATTTGATTGCTTTAATTAAACTCGTTACCAGGCGTTGACCTTCGAAGTTCACCGACATACTACTGCCGCATAATATGACCATACGTGCACCAATTATCGACATTATTAATTGCAACAAATTTCAGCATTTTTGGCCGCTTCAGGCTAAAGTTGACGATACTGAACATCAATATTGAAAATCGCACGATATTACAGTCTTCACTTTTAATAAAATTTAATTTGAATTTTCGGTATTAGGTACTACATGATTAAGTTTCGCTTCTATTTTTTTACTTGGATTTATCGCAATTATTGACATCTTAATGATTTCTATTCGTTTTTAGAATCCATCTCTAATACTTAAAATCTTGAGGTTTTTTTCCCTTAAGTCTTCGAGGATTTGAAACATTAGGCGGCGAAGCATGTTACAGGGCAACTTTGCCTTTAGTGTTTCGAAAGTGCCACTTGGTCTCGATTTTCACACCGTAACCCTTTCCCCCACATTAACTCTTTCTTGGCCCTTCCTTTTCTTCCTTACAATTCAGAGTACATACTTTAAACTTACATTAATACACATTAAGATTTGTGTGTCAAAGAGTAAAAGAAACTTCAAATCAACTTTAAAAAATCTATGGGCAATTTCAACATATTAATTTGAAATTTGCAAATTTATTAGAGAATAAGAAAATGTGAAGGGGAATAAACATTAAAACCGGCACTCTCCTTCGAGTATGCAAATAGACTGGTTACATTTGTATCGTGAACTTAGGTCTCATAAAAGATGAATAAGGAGGTTCTTTATGTGCGAAGGGTCGTAAAAAAGTGGTCATTAAACTTTATTCTTTTGGAATTTCGAGCTACAAGCATCCATCTAATTTTGAACAATAAATTACTATATTTCACAACTTTAGTAGTTCTCACCATTTCATTAGATTTTGAGCCAAAAAGAGTGACTCTTTTGATTAATTTCAGATTTAGAAAGTTGAAAAACGTCACTTCAGAAAATGTTTCTAATCAAGTTAAGATCGTATTATTATTCACATTAAAGTACTCAAATTACAACTAATTTGCGACATTTGGCAAGCATTCTTCTCTAGAGGATTGGGGTTGTCGCAGAAGTTTCAGAAACTTAGCCTCAAAGCCGACAGTTAAGACGTCATGATATTTTCGTACAAACTTAGGAAATGTTGACAAGAAACCCCATTTGGGAATGCCTATGTGAAAACTCTCCCACACTTGCCAGGCCATAACGACTAATAATCCTCAACTTGAAACCCTTTTTGCACACTCCCTATGTTCTCTGAAACTCTCTTGGACTTTCTCTTGGTCATTACTCACCTAAAATATTCCGATTATAACAGTTAAAAAAAAACCATTTAATTCCCATCATCCAACTCATATTTAAAATTATTGCACATCGCAATTGCAAGTTATATGCAAACTGTACATGAATTCAGATACAGTTTTGCTTAAAAGTCCATTCCTTAATTTAAGACAAAAAAGAAGGTAAAAACAGTTTTGAGTATTGTTCTCAGCTGCGATTCAAGACGCACTCAAAACAAATTAGGAAGTTTTGAATTCGAGTTTGAAACCCAGTGAGTAATTGCGAGAGAATAAAGTTATTGCAGAAACTGAGATTTTACATGACTCTTCTGTCTTCTGTCAGTGCGTCTTAAGCTCCCGGGGCCATTAAGTTTTCTATTTCTAAGGGATATTCAGTCTTATCCTCGCGACTAATTGGTTTAGGAAAATTAATTAAGAACCGAAGAGAGCGAAGCGCGAGTTGGGGGAATTCGCAGTGACTAGTTAGGGAAGGGGAACGCCAAAGTTAAGATCATTCGTAATGGAGACGCTGAGTTTAATTCCGGCCGATCAACCACTCAAGGCCCTCTAAGCCGGTACCCTCCGTCGCCTTCCGCTTTCCAGCTCAATCCAATGACCGAGAGGAAGTGCATGATTTTATATTCAATTCTTCATCCACAAGATCTTATCCAAATTTTAATTTTTGTGCATCAAATGATCTTCTTTTTTAGAATGGAAACACAATTAGGACACATGTTTGGGTTATTTTGTTTTGTAATTAAATGAAATTGCAATTTTTCCGAGTGATCGAGTACGATGAACTGTATAGATGTAATTATAAATAGAAGCAAATCGCGATTGGAGGTATTATCAAGTTTAGCGGTCAGGGCTGCATCGTGGCTGGATCTGTGTTGGGAAATGGGTGCCTATTCTAGGGGCGAAAACTATCATCCAATAAAAGTCACTTTTGTCCCCTTTCATTCGGAACAAATATTGAAATGACTTGCGTCCTGATAACCCTCAGTGGATTTGGTCCGTTACAAATTACACCTCCCTAAATACGTAAATACGTGCAAGCGGATGCATAGATGCATACCAACGTTGACCACGCTGCTTTTACGAAGCAGATGTTGATAAGGGGACTGAGACGATAATACAGACAGTGACAGCTGCTCTGCATTGTCGCTATTTGATTAAGGGTCAAAGACCCGTTCACTTCAATTACCGAGATTCATCCCAAAATAACTATTAATTAGTCTCCAAATCTGAATTAGTGAAAAGATAAACATTGGTTAACATTTTGAGTTATTGTTAGTAATTATTGACTAATCTAGATTGGAAAGTAAAAACTTTTATTAAATTAGTAGACTATTTACGAAGAAATCAAGTTTTAATTTGAAAGTGTTATATTCGGTCTGCCTCTTAAATCCCTTACTACTGAAATTACAACCAATAAAGTATTAGCTTTTAAAGAGTTAGGAGTGTTGAATTAATTTAAGTATAAAATTATGATCTCATTATTGTAGATCGACAATCGCGATGTAAAGAATGAGGATAATTATATAACTGTCGACGAAAGAATAAATCTTCTCACACGTTTAAAACAATTAAATTACGATTACAGACCGAATTGAGTGATTGGACTCTAAATTAACTAACAGCTCACGTGAGTTGTCGGAAAGTTATTGGAAAATTATTTCAACTCCAGACAATGGGGATGTCGAGACAGACAGAGCTTATTAACGAACTGACGAACCCTTTTTTTTATCTTCCGCAGTCCGACGGAAAAAGTCGCTGATTTTAAAATCCTTTTTTGTCACTCAAAATCACTTTATAAATTATTCCATGTAATGAAACAATAACGATTGAAAATATCTGAAATATAAAAAGTGGTGTGCATTTATCAAATGGGTATAGGATAAAAATAAAATAATGGCGAAATGCAAGACATGAAGCAAATTATATTTAACAAGGTCTTGCAGAATAAAAGAAAACAAATACACATATGGGTAATACATAAATTATAAAAATTACATAAATAATACAAATCATATTAATTATCAAATGAAGCGTAGATATAAATTATAGGGCAGAGGATAATATTACAAAAATAATAAAAATGGGCACGCTTTTTTGTAATTAATGAATTAACGATTTCGGATTTCATCGGGGCGGAAAGCACTGGTTACCTTGTGCTTGGTGTGAACGCTTATCCGAAAGAGCACGTGCACACTGAGTTTAGGGGTGAGGAGCGTAACACAGAACAGTCTTTGTCGGCACTTGTAATAAGGGTACTTATTAGTCTTTAGTCCATTGCTGCAAAGCGAATCACATTAATTCTTTAAAAAAATCAAGAATAATAAAAGGGTTGCGCTATCCACGTGGTAGTAACACTAGCTGGCCCCACTAAATTTCTCTACTCAGCACTCGCGTTCTCAGTCTCGGACTCGATAAGGCTTGGATGAAACATAAATCTGAGATTTCGTTAAAAGTAGAAAAAAACTTTTAAGTCTTTAGTTGTCACGAAAAAAGGAAAAGATTTCGTCGAAGGTTATGTTTACTCTCAGTTCACTCTCTTTCCGTGGCTTAGGTCCTCGCGTAGTGTCTTTCTTTCGACGGTCGGTCAGCGTATAATCGGGCTTTTGACTCGCGCGTAGGTATAGGTCCTTGAAGGTGCATGGGTAAGTGTATGCTATGTGGGGTGGCCTATGGGGTGGCTTATGTGGGGTGGTCCTTGTATCTTGGTGTGGTTGGGTGTCCGTGTATGTGTGTTTGTGTAGGGGGAGGGGGTGTGTAAGTGGCGGGAGCGTGTAGCGGTGGTGTTATGTTACAAGGTGTGGTACGCGTCTTAAGTGATTTCGGCCTGGCTGGTCAGACCAGCAGCTCCGTATGATGAGGCCGCCGCTTTGCTACTGACAGACCTAAAGACCACCCTAACCCTGCAGTCGCGGACGTCCCCACCCCCGTGCCACCCCCGACCAGGGCGAAGCAACCCTTAGAGCCACGATGCCACCTCCACGGCGGCGGCGCAAACGCACTCTGCCTCCAAGGGTAGTCTTATCCCCTCCAGCCTCTGGAGGAGCCATCCCTACCCCCGCGATAACCCTCCAAGCTTTCCACCACCAGAGCTTTCATTCCCCGCTGGTCACTTCTCCTGCACACCCCTCCAGCGACTCCTCCGACAACCCCTTCGACTCCGAGTCGTCTTAAGATAAAAACACGGAGAATCAGGTTTTACAGTTAACCCACTCTTCGTCCCCTTCTCTCGACTCGGACCCCGCGTCCTTTTTCAATCCCTCGCGCTACAGCGTCGACCCCTTGCCTTCGACTCGTCCTTGTACTTTCGATTCTTTCGAGGCAACCTTCAATTTTTGTTCACTTTTCTCCCCCGTCCTCTGATTTTTTCCTCTCGCCCTCTCTCTCTCTTTTGCTCACTCTTCCCTACTCCGCCGACTTTACTCTTTCTCTCTCTTTGCCGATACAAAGCGCGTTGGCCCGTTAGACAGTGTTTCCAACCCCCACTCAAACGCTTTTTTCTCTTTCTCCATGCGAATATCCCAAACCTCGTGTTTATTTTGCCATTTTTCTCTGTTCGATTTCTGACGGATTCACTTCCCTCCACACGTCATTGCCATACTCCGTTGACCTCCAAAATTTCCGATCAAGACGTTTCGCGGCATTTTTTAGACACGTGGTCTGGAAACGAGTTTTTGGCTATTTTAAAGAATTTTTTTAGGAAAATGAGTTTTCTTTTCGGGCTTAGGTCGCGTTTTAAGGAGATATCGTATAGGGACCTGATTATTTAATTTCTCACTTTTTAGGTCTTGTGTGCATTTTTGGAAGAAGAATAAGAGTTTTCTTTGCGGACATAGATGTAGAAAAAAGATTCATAAAATTTACAACGCGATCAGTACAAATATGGACATTATGACTTATTAGTAGATTTTACAAGAAGTTCATTTAAATCAAATGATTTTTTTTACATTTCACGTAACCTTCAGGAAAATCGAATGAACTCCGATTTTTCCACACATTTGTGGATTTTACTGGAAATTCGGAGAGATGTACAAAACCTCAGTAGATTGAACTGAACTTATTGTGAAATCTAATACACACGGAGAGACATTTTAAGAGACCAATTCACGGAAGCGCGTGAGAGCAAAGGGACGTGGTCTAATACTTGAAACTTCGAGCCCTATGCTTTAAGAGCAAGGATTCCGAGATCTTAGTTCTTGCGCCAAAGTGTAATAAAATCAAAGAGTAGGCCGTGAATTAATCTCCCGAAATTTCTCTCTATGCAGGATTAAAATAAGTTTTCGTCAAATTCCTCTATATTTGAGCAAAGTTTGACTGGTTTTATGTCAAATTCGTCTGAATGTAAGACTTACTTCGGATAATTCAGATAACTTTTAAAATATAAATTTTTGTCAATTCCAAAAAAATCATGAATTTAACCTAAACTAATTTTAAGGATTTTGAAAGTCAAAGAAATAGTCCTTTTTTCAGTGTTCTGATTTTCGTTATGACAACTATCTTAAGGTTTAAATTATTTTCAGCATTTTCATTGACTATGTAGGTCATTTTTTTAAGTGTAAGTAATGACCATTTGAAAATAAAAATGTGACTCCAACTAATTAATGTTCAACCCAAAATTTGGTCAGATTAACATAATTTTCTCTTTTAATTCTTGCAAATCAGATAAATTACATAAGAAGCAAAGTCACTGACAGCTTAAATTTTTTAACAGAAAGCAAAATATAATTCTGCCAGTAGAATTAAGTTAATAACAGATAGATATTCCTAGAAAATGATTTTAATTGAATTTGTTGTGATTATTATTCAGATGTTTTTACTTGCACATATCTCATTGACGAAAATGTATAAAAAAACGGATGGAAAATTTTTTTGTTAATTCATGCTTCCATTTACATTATTATTTTCATTCTGGCTATATAATTCGATATCAATGACTTTTTCAGTGCTTCAGAGTGAAAAAGAATACTTACAATCATTATGCACTTTAAAAATATCGGCATTCATTTCAACAAAATTGATCTGACTTTAAGTGAAATTTGACTGAATTTAGGGCTTAATTCTGAAATTCAGATATGTTAATGAGGTTTTAAATTTAGATCAATTTTATCTTACAGTACGATTCTTATTTAAGGTGCAAACATTTTCATTATTCTTTTTTCCTGTGATTGTATATGAAGATGCCTAATTAAAACAGTACATATTTCAAGCGGATGCAAAGCAAGCGACTCATGCAAAAAGGCAAAGAAGAGCGTAATCATTATATATAGAAAGTTTCAATCGATATGAATTTTACACTTTTTAAAAATTCTTATTTATGAATTAAAATGTCCTAATTTTAAACATTGATCAATTCCTACATCAATATTTATCTCACCCGAAGCACACCTTTTCCTTCTTAACCTTCTAAGCAAAAAAGTATGATTTCCAGAATCATATAAATTAATATTCAACCTTGCTGAAAATCAAAGTTTCGTGTAATTTTGAGCTAATTTATGCAAGTATGATGCGTGATCTCCACACCCTGAGAACTGAATGAAACTCACAGTCAAATAAGAAAATATTTCCAAAATAAAAGAAAATTAAACAATTAGAGAAACTACTTATATATCCTTTCAAAGTGTTAGCAGATCCTTTCCCCCAAAAATAGCCTAATTCAAAATGCTGTAAATAAACCAGGACCACTTGAGCATATACCATTAAAAAATTATCAAAATGCATGTTCCCTTCTACCTACAAATATTTGAGTTATTTATACAATAAAGTCAGCTAAATAATTCTATCGACGCTAATAATATATTAATGCTGAAGATTCACATTCAAAGAATTGAGACCTCGATCAAAAAACCTAATGATTAGAATAAACAATTCCAAATAAAAGTAGGTCAATGACTGGAGGTCAAATTATCAAAACTAATTTTCACTCATTTATTTTCTCTGTGCTTTTCGAACCATATTCATCCCCTCCCAGCGGTCAACCCCACCACCTATCAACACTCATTTATACTTTTGCTACCAGCGTATCCCCGCCAAAACGATTGTTTATGACACGATTCGTTTGATTATTAGCTGTTTATACGTGACCATCGATCGAACATTGCCGGCTAGGCGGCTTTGCAGCAGCAACAACTGTTTCAAATGCATCGCGCTTTGGATAGTGAACATTGTTCAGTAATTTCCCATCTGTGCGCGACCGGTTTGACCAGATTTGACCCTTTCTTTCGAATCGACAAAAATACTTACTCTTAGTGCGGTACTAAGAGTCGTCGCCGCCGTCGTCGGTCCTAAAAAATGCTCGTCTCGTGAAAGTTTAATTTCGTCGAAAAGTGTTCATTTTCAATTAATTCAATTTCATGCTCAACTACTATAAAAATTCTATTGAAGTAATTTTATCCAATTTAAATAATTCTAGTTATTCTCTTTATCAATCTTCAAGAGATTAGCTTCTCTTAATTATCAAATCCACCATTATTTTTCATTTATTTATTAATTTTGTATCCATTATATCGAGTGCTTTCGAAAGTTTACTTCTGGATAATAAAAAGTACTGATCACTGATACCTAAAATTGCATCGAGGGAAGCTTAAGTACTCGAAACTTCCGGTTTGATCATCTTGTACAAGAATCTTTTTATCTTCAGGGAAAATTGAAATATATATATTTTATTGTCCGTTCCGATTGATCTGGCTGATTAAATTTATTGAAATTATTTCCATTTCGATGAAAATATCAAGTTCAATTTTCAAGTTCGGCTGGTCGAGTCTCCACCGTGCCGTCGGGACCCGAAAACTCTCTTGTCTGACAAGAACGCAGTTGAACTACTTCGAAGAGAATCATCTTCAGAATTCGACCGAAGATTTAATTTCACGATTTTAAGATATTAATAATTCACTTTTTAATTATTCAACAAATTAAAGTTTGCTATTGTTTAAGGAACAGTAATGTCACAAATTTATTCTAATTTAATAGTTGGCGAAGAATTTGTATAGCACTCCTGCCTACAATGTTTAGATAGTTTTAAATTATTTCAATTATAATTAAAAGATACAGGTTTTAATTAAATCTATTAATTTAGTTAATGTTGACTGTCAACTTGTGATTTCACTCAAAAATTTTAAATAGATGCAACATTCAATTTTTTAATCCTTGATCACAAAATCATATATAAGTGAGAGAGTTTATTATTATGTTTCAAAATTTGCTAATAACTGACTAAATGATATACAGAAACTAAAATTTGATATCCGTTAATAAATCATGGTACCTCAAATATTATTAATTTCTAATCGCGAATGAGTAACATTCGTTAGTAGAATTAACGATAAAGACATTCGAATATGTGCACCTCTAAAGCTAATATAAACGAAAAAAATTTCGATTTAATTTTTTTTTTCACAATCTACTCATAACTTTATTTTAATTATTCGTTGGATTATTTTAAATTATTAAGCGATTCATATTTACACAATTTAATTACGATATTTCAGTACGTTAAATAATTTATTGCATATTTAGTTCAGATGAAATTTTTTATCTAAAAAGCACAAATTGTGAAAGCTAGTGTTGAATTTTTGTATGTGATATTAAAAAAAGTTATTTAGTTAAAATGGACTTGCGTATGTCATAAATAACAGTGAGAGCACTCGCGGAACAAACACTGTACTTCCACGAAAGTAAACTCTTTCAGCACAAGTCACACTATTCTCCATGGGTATCCGCTTATCTTCTCGAGGTCTACTAAAATTGAAGCACTCGTCGAAACTTCTTTTTCACCAAATCTTGCCACTTTTTACCCAAAATTTCTCATCCCAAAAAGAGAATTTTGTAAACCTTCTAAAACTCATCTTACTAAACTCTAAGAATACAATATTTCAAAAATAAGTTAACACGTGAGGAATTAAAAAATACTGTGAATAACTATTATTAGAATTACTATTAGGAATGCACGATTTCTTGTAATAATTTCCATCCACTAATTTCCTGTCACTTCATTGACAGAACGGACTCGTTGATCTCATTAATTTATTAAAGCTATATTCACGTTAACTCATTTTGCAACCGCCAAATTGTGCGAACTTAAAAGCTGACTCTACAACTGCACTAAGACACATCTCAATAAAAAAAGAAGACACTTTAAAAAAAAAACACAATAAAGGAAAAAATTATAAATAAGTAAATAAGTAAAGAAGGGATAAGAAAAATTGAAGGAGAGTGCTTTTCCCTGGATTTTTTGCCTGACTCACCTCTCTCCCTCTTTATTTTTCTCACTCTCTAGACGATCCCTGGCCGATCGTCGAAACTCGACCTTACCGATCCGGCTGAGCAACGTGCACTATTTTTTATGCCCGTAATTTAATCTACTTTTCAGTATTGTTTCGGCCGGTTCACCTTTTCCGGCTTAAAATCCTCACTCGTGCGTCGCGGTGTGTCGCGCGAACTTGCGGGCTTGCGGGCGCAACTGGCGGAGGCGGCCGGTCGCGTAGGCGGAGAAGATCGCGGATGCTGTAAGCTAGACCACGCACCAGCCGCCAGCGAGTGGCTCCTTTTTCCCGTACAGTGGCGCCTCTGCTGTCAGCCGTCGCAAGCTTGCAAGGTGGCAGAGATGGATGCAGAAAGAGTGAAAGAGACAGAGCTTGCGCGAAAGCTGGACCGACTCATACCGACCACCGAGAGAGCAAAGAGGATCGAAAGATTCGAGGAGCTTGCGACGGAGTCGTCCGTTGGAGAGGGAAAAACGAGAAAGAGAAGAGAGAGCAAAAATGGGACCTGAGAGTGCTGCAGAAAAGGACGCAGGATTCTCTCTCGGGTGAGATCGTTCGCTCTCGTCTCTTGGAGAGGAGTTAGACTGAGCTTGCGACGAAGGATGCGAAAGAGAGAGAAGAAGATAGGACTGACCACTTCTCGAGAGAGAGAGAAGCTGACTCTACTTTCGCACATCCACGTACATCCAAGTTTCTCTAATACATTCAAGTCCCTGTAGATGAGATGTGAGTGTAGCTCTCTAAACAAGGACGTCCTCAAGGATCTCCGGGCGGTGGGCCGTGTAAACGTGTCCGTGAGATCCGAGGAGAAAGCTCAGGAGAAGGAGTCTTCAGAGTCCCTCGGAGTGGGGGATCTCAGAGAACACATCGCCCAGAGAAATCGTACTTGTAAATAAAAAATTCTTTTCTTAGTTTTTAAACTCTTTGAGAATGAAACTTTTTAAGCAGGCCAGAAAAAAGATTTTGAAAAAGTTGTAAATTCAGACAGCCCTTATCTCACGAAAGATCTTATCTAAAATTCTTCCACGCTTTTGAAGAAAGGCTCAATTTGCGTTTTTCCGTAGAAGTCACTTTCTCGGCGGTGTAGAAATAAACAGGTTCTACGGAAAAATGTAAATATTGTCTTTTTTCAATCGAATCCCCGAATTCTTACAACGTTCTTAACTATTAACCCTGCAAATCCACCATATCATTTTTTCTGCATACATTTTTGAATAGAATCATTTTTCGAAAAGTCTTATTTAAAAGAAGGAAAAGTTGGAGCGCGCGAAAAAAATAAGACTCTAGATTCGTCTTTTCTCTGCCAAGCGGAGAAGAGGGAGAGTGTTGCGGTCATGCGCGAAAAGCAAAGAGAGAAGGTTGCTGACCCTTTCGGTGGATGAGAAAAGGATGAATTGGGGTGTGCGCATCGGTGTTGGCCGAGTGCGACGGACGATAGTGGACTTGTAGTGGTAAGGGGTCACCGGGTTGTGTAGGTGTCTCAAAGAAAAATCGGCGGGCGTTCGTGGGGGTGCGTCCGTGTGTACTAAGGGATTGGTTAGACGTGTGAGAGTGAAAGGGTTGCTGGACGGTGGCGAGCTCTTGCTTAGGTGGCCGATATCGGTACTAACTAAGAGAGATTTACCCAACCCCTTCTTATCCGACTCACCCCTACGATACTACCCCTTGCTCGGCAACCGCTCTTTCATCTCGACTGACCCTCCAACCAAAGACGCTTTTTTCATCTCAAAAAACGTTGTGTAGATTCCCGAATATTTTAACACCTAGTCACATAATTCAAGTATACGACTTCTTAGTAATTATATGTGTCTTGAGGCACTTATTTAGAAATTAATTTTTCAATAATATAATTATAATATTCGCTAATAGGGCAGTGCAAATAGATAGTTAATACTTTGTCACTAGTTATCACTGACTACTATTATAGTTAATACTAGTTAAGCACCCGGGCTGTCCTTGAACATTCGATGACGTCAGATTGGTCAATACAGCCGTATGACTTACAAACACTCTACAAACCCCCCGCAACCCCCTCGGCACGGTAGTGTCCCTTTTCCCCGTTTATTCCACCCTGAAGGCCGCTTATCACCCCAACCTATCCTCGCTCGGTAGCAGCGCGCAAAGCTCTCGATCAGCCGTTGGTATTTTTATTCCCCGCACTTTTTAAGGTCACTTGTTGCTTTTTAACCTGCCAACCCGCAGAAAAGCCTCACGATTCTGGTGGTTCGCGCTACGATACATTCTTTGAATTTATATTTTGAAATTTGCATTCTGTCAGGACCTAGTCGGTATTTTCCTGCTGTTAGTTTAAAGAGAGTTATTAAACCACAGTTCGGACCCATTTGGAAATGATAATTTACTAGAATTGCTAAAAAGAATGCTTTTTGTAGAAAATTAACGTTAAGCGTTGGATGTTGGTAACGGAGTTGGCCTACAATATTATTTTTTATCGTGTTTGTGTGTACAATGTAAAAATGTACTTTCACTGAACGTGATTATTTTTATGGAGAGAGAAAGGTGTGCCCATGGCAAATGAAATGGTCGTATAAAACAATTAGTATTAATGAAACGGATATAATACTTTGTAAACGATTCATCAAATCGAATTAAATTTATTCTTTGGTATATGAAACATTTTTGTGGAATTTGCTTAAACGTTATTTGATGTGGTATTTAATTGACACTCAATTTGCTCGTTTCAGTTCTGTTTGAACTAATTTCAGGTGATAAAAATAAAATTTTATTTCTTCATAAATATATGAAAGTATAAACGAAAAAAAGTATATTTGCGCTAGAAAAAATTTTCACAACAGGAGAATTCCAAAAATTATATGTCGGTAATAGATCAAATATACATTTAAATTGTCTCAAAATTATCATTTAGAATAAATCAGATAGATTCAAGTAAGTATATTAAAAAAAGTATATTATTCACGCGAAGGGAAAAATTAACTTCATTTTATCGAATTATACTAAATTGATTACACTTTATGCAAATCACCTGTTTACTTAACCATGTTAATTTAATGCACAAATAGGTCCTACCAATGTCCAACTCAAGTTACGTTTGACAGCTTATTTTCAAACATGACTGTTAATTATTTTATTATTTTTACTCACATTAATACAGGGCATTTAAATTTATAGACTTTACTTTATAAATATAATTCAAAAATATATTAATTTCACTTGGAAAATTTTTAATTCTATCTGATTCACCATCCCTTTTCATAGAGAATGTGTCTAATCTATAAAGTACGCATATAGTATTTGTCAGCGTCTAAATCTCGATGCAATTATTTTTCATCCATTTATATAAAGAAAAATTCTGAGAATTTGAAAAATATCCAGTTTATTCTATTTATTCTTGTTATAAAAATAAAGCGTAGAATACAAAATTGAGTTTGTTTTTCTTTCAACTGATTCAGATTAGAAAGCAAAGAATGCAAAATAGTTAAAGTGATCTAAAAAAAGGTTTGAATTACAATGAGAAGTATTTATGTAACCTCGGAAAAATTCAAGTTAATTCCGAAGAATCCAGTATAATTTAAAAAAATTCGAGTTAAATGAACTAATTGTTATTGAACTAAGTATAATGAATAATTGAATCATAATTGAATCAGTTAATGATTCAGAGAACTCAACTGAATTCGAAAGCATTCAGAGAACTCAAGTAAACTCAAAAGAATACACAGAACTTAAGCGAATTCAAAAAGATTCAGAAAACTCAAGCGAATTCCAAAGAATTCAGAGAACTCAAGCAAATTCAAAATTATCCTAATTATTTTTACTTCAGACGGTTTAAAAATAAATTCAGTTACATATAAAAATACATGCATCCGAGTTTTTATGTAATTCGGTAACAAAACAGTTTTTCGCTAATTGCACAATTTAGGAGTTTAATTTTTTCATTTAAATTAGTTAACAATTGGAAATGATTGAATATACTTTAAGATGTGAATGCTTAAATAAACGTTAAATGTCATACGGTAAGACGGAATTATTAGGAGAAGTATGTTCTGGAGATGAATTGATTCAGAAAATATGAATGAACACATATGTATTTCTTACCTGTAAAACACTTCATTTGCAGGTTACTCCGGAAGAAAATAATCGATATTCTCACTGTTTTCTGCTTCAAAAATAATTTTGAAAAATCTTGCTGTTATTTGTTTCATTAATTATATTTTGAACAAAACCATAAATAAATCTTTATTCTTCCTATTATCAAGACTCTAAAAGCAGATCTAATTACCACATAAATTATTATTTTTTATAACTGTTTTTAAATATTCATATTGCTTCTTCTTATTATTAAATTATTTCTTTGTATATGCATAAATATTATTAATATAAAAATAGTGAAGTTCTGAGTAATGTTCTACTTTTTAATCCTACTTATTATTATTTTATTACTTATTGTGATCTTTAGAAACAGAAAGCAAGGTTTTACGTTGTTCTTTAATAGTTTTGATAAAAAAGTGTAATATGGAATAATTCCGATTTTTGATTTTCACCCAGATACAGTTTTCTTTAAATCATTTTTTCACAATATAAAAAGTTAAAAAAATGGCCTGTCGATATATCATTTCTCACATCTCACTTTTCAGTTTTCAGTTTTCATTTGTCATTCTTTTTTTATTCACATCCTTGTTTTATTTGTTGAAGTGACATCCTTGACATTAAAAAAATAAAAAGTGATACATGGTTTGAATTCTGAATGCAAATCCGCTTAAATTTAAAGTATATTTCAGGCTGTATTACAGCCATAATTTAACTGTAAATTGGTAGCACAATTGGAAGTTAATTGTATTTAAACAGAAAATGAAGGTCTGATTGTAAATTCAAAGTTCTTTACTACAAAAATATGGTATAAGATATAATTATTACAATTAAAGTAAAAGGATTATAAAAATGATAAAAATGGACTGATGTAGATAATACTTCGTATGAGTAGTAAAGGAAGTTTTCGCAGGTCAGTAGTAGCTGTTCTTCTTGGCGTGGCCGACGTGAGTGCCACCCCCATCTGCTGCGTACGATAGTCGATCAGTGGCTGGTATTTTTATTCGCAGATTTTAAGGTCACTTGTTGCTTGTTTAGTTATGTCGGCATACACAGGCGACAACACAGAGCCGCAAGTCTCTCATGCACATGTAAACTCGTGCATTTGTGTGAGATACACAAAGATTCATTTTCCTCTATCCAACACTCGAATTCACACAGGGACAGGACATCGGACCGATAGGTGGACGCCCTGTCGATTTCAATTCCCCCTCCCCCACGCTCTCGCGAACCCGAGCGCGCCACTATTTTTTACGCCTTTTACCCCTTTTTTCCAGCGCGTCCGGGTTTTGGCGTTGCGGTTTTTTTGCGCAGCTTTGGCTGCTCCGCGTTGCTCGCATTTGTTTTCTCCGAGAGGCTTCTTTCTCCCTCACATGCTTCCGCTCTACTATTTCTTCTCACGCTTTGACAACTTTTCACGCCGTGTGTATCGAATATGGATATTTTCCTACTTATGGTCCTAATTAGTTAATTTGACTCGCTTTTCGCTCAAAATGCAATTATTAAATACCCGGGGGGAAATAATAGTCAATCTGTATACAAAAATTTCGTTGATTTGCGGTATTCGAAAAATTGGACGTGTATCAAAACTTGAGTAGGATCGTTAGCTGCTTGCAAGCCTTAGAGTTCACGTAAATAAAAATGAACAGTGCATGGCGGAACAAGTTGAGTGAAGACTGAGTCACGGAAAAAAGAAGAATCACTCTGCCTGCAAATGACACACAAATATAATTTTAAGTACACTGGGACCTGGAATTGTGTACGGTTTCGGGCATGGTTCACGACACAAATCCAGGGATTCCGAAAGTAAACAGGCACGGCTGCGTGAATTATTTCTGTTGGATTTGGAGGCATGACGCAACCTGATGCAACTTACGCGCTGAGAGTGCGGACTTTGAGCTGTTTGTCACGCTTGACTGAGCACATTCTCTCTTTCGGCCCCGTAGATCCTCTTATCACCAAATGTCAAGAAAAATTAATTCTAGAAAAGCACAAATCCAGTTTAAGGAAATCCAGTTTTAGCGTAAATAAAATACTTTGCAAAATTTGATACTATGTTAAATAAATAGATAATTTAGATGCAAAACTTACCTGATTCCTTTCATGAATTGAAAATATTAAATCTGAATTGTTTAGATTATTTTGTAAAAAAAAGCAAACTACAGTTAAAAATCTTATGCTTTTAATATCCATAATATTGATTACAGTCCAAAGTTTCCTCGCGGCTAAAATAAGAGCATGAAATTTTAATAGTTTGAACTTTACCGAAAGTCTGATGTGACAACATTTCACATTTAAGTAAAACTTGAAAAGCAGTGGTATCCTAGCAACAAATAAAAAATTTACTATGATGGAGCAAGTAATAATGAAAATTTAATTACACGTATCGTCTCTTATTCAAGGCCGACTTCAGGATTCAGAACTCTTTTAGTATAAACCTGGTACTAAGGCGTAGTTGAAAATTGATTAGTATGTTAAATGTGAATAAGATTTTTTTGAAATGCTTGAAAAATGAAAATTCGTGATTTTATTTTACAAGCAAAACGTCTTAGTGCATACTTGACACTCTTTCCCTTATTCCCCTCTTTAGACCTTTTTTTATAAAGAATTCCTTTTTTCCCGGCTTGCGAGAAACTTAATCTTTTTATCGTTTTTTTTCTTAGCGAACTTAATTTATAGAATGCAATAAGAAACTCCAGTTATTTTTCGCCGAAAGTTCATACTTTTTAATTTGGTTCAAAATTCATTTTATTGGTTGAAGATTGAAATATTGTGTTGAAAATTTGTTTTTGTTACTTTGTTAAAAATAAATTTATAGCTGCAAATATAACTATACTATTTTTGGTTGAAAATTGACCTTGTTTTTAGCTGGAAATTCGATTATTACATTTTTTTATTAAGAATTCACCTTTTTTGTTTAAAAATTCAAATATTTGGTTAGAAGTTCAACTAATATTTTAAGCAATCATTTTTTGCATTAGTTAACGATTTAACTATTTCCTTACAAATTCGTTGTTTTTCGCTGAAAATTATATTTTGTAACTGAAGATTGCATTATTCCATCATTAGTTAAAATTTTGATCGTTTATAGTTGCAAATGTAACAATTTAGTTGAAAATTGATGTCTTCAGTATTAAATTAATGGTTTTTGACTGAAGGTACACTTTTTAACTGCTTCAACTATTCAATTTTGCGTTGAAAACTGTTTTGCTGAAAATTTATCCTTTTGGGTGAATTAAACTACTTACTTGGAAATGTACTTTTCGGTTCAAAATTAATATTTTCAGGTTGAAATTATACTTTTCTTGGTTAAAGAAATTGCCTTTTTGTATCAAAATTGAACAATTTGTTCGACATTTTGTTTTCTCTCTAGAACGAGTAATCATGCCTCGTTAAGAATTAAACTGTTTTGTTAAAAAATTCGTCTTTTTGGTTTGCAAATTCATATCTTCTCTTTTGGTAGAAACTTTTTTTAATAATTCTACTTAGTTTGAAAATTCAACTATTTTTCTGACAATCCTAATACATTTTTTGTTGAGAATTCATCTTTTTGGTTCAATTTGACTGTTTCTAAATCAAAATTAAAATCCTTTTTAGATTGAAATATAAGTTAGAATATTTTTGTTAAAACTGATTTTGTAAATTCAAAATTCAACTAATTGGTTCAATCTTGAGCTTCCATAACAAAAATTCATTTTTTTGTTGAAGACTCATCATTTTTGTTAATAATTCGGCTATTTTGTCCAAATTTCGTCTTTTTGGATTAAGAATGTACCTGTCTTTTTTTATTGCAAATTCATCTATTTAATTGTGAATGAAACTATTTGATCTAAAATTAATTTTTTAGGTTAAAAACTAAACTTTTTCATTAAAAATTTATCTCTTATGATATAATATAAATCTTTTGTGGTTGAAAAAAATGTCTGTGATGAGCCCTTTTATTTTCGAAGGGGATGAGCGACTTCTTATAAATTTACCCCACCCCAATCCCATTGAGCGGCAGGGGGTACCTTCACAATTGGAAATTTTTTTTCGATTTGCATAACAAATCGCTACAATGATCCCAATTATGGCCATGAAGTGGCCCCTTCGGGGGTGAGGTATATTCTTCCGGATCCGCTTTTTCGCCTCAAAAATAAGAAAGAAAACACTAGTTTTTTAAGTCTTCTCATACTCCTGGATGGTACTCTAGTTTGTCAAGGTCCCCTAATCAAATTCATCATTCAGTACTAGCTCAACACCAAGAGATAAATGTGGAGCTAAATAAAAAGAAGGTACACTCAACTCCTGATATAAGAATCCCCGCTTAACGCTATTCATAGAAGTGCTGGTCTTTGCAGTTTTGTGATGAGAGGAGCCGCGGACTGAAAGGAAGGCTGTTCTCAGTAAAGCGTGATAAACAGCTTGAGAGCCGCACTCTCAGTACATTCGTTGCATCAGGTTGCATAGTGGTCCAAATCCAATAGAAATCATTAAGGCGGTCCTGCCTATTTACTTTTGGATTCCCCCGATTAAAGATTAAGGCCAATAGAAGCTATGCCCAAAAACCGTTCTTATATCTGGAGTAGAGTGTACTGCCACATTCGTCAAAATTGGAGAATCCATTAAACGGTGTCACTATTGAATAGTTGGAAATGAATTTTCACGTCTTGCAAGTCTTATCGCTAGAGCCAGACTAATATTTATACCCGTACATGGAGTGGGACTGTGCAGAGGGCGATTGAGTCTGGTTGGACGGTAGGAAACGCACACATTCAAATTCTTACATATTGGTGTTAGCACACATCTGCAGATATGTCCACATACTTACACCAGGGTGGTTGATTTGCGAGCATCCAGCTTCCATAGATCGACCCACTCGATGGCATCGACTCCCCAGAGTCAGTCCTTTCTGCCTTCCTATCCCATCAGCGAGGATGTATGTAGTCTACGAACACACGGGGGGAGCCGATAAGCGTGTAACCTAATTCCGACGATCTGATGTGATCTATGTGTCTAATGGTATCTGACGCCTACATTTTTTTAAAAATAATCCTTCACTCTGGTCTTTTTTACTTGAAATTCACTTTGAAACGAGGGATCAACCATAGGCAATTTTAATGTAAATCAGTGTTTTACGATTTACAAATTATCAGCGCAAAAATTTGTGATTTTTTAGGGCAAAAGATTGCAAATTTTTTAAATTCTATATTTTTTACTTCTTTCAGAATTTTTAAATATTAAAAAAATAAATAAAAAAGTTGGGGGTTGGCAGATTAACTTATGTCTTTTTTCTCCGAATTTTGAAAACTGAGAAAAAGATTTTCTGAATAGCCCACCTTTTAATTTTTTGCTATATGATTTTCGAATTTTTCTTGTGAGCAATGCAAAACATCTTAGAAAGTGAAGAGACATTTTTCGTAGAAATTGTTTATATATGGGTAAAATTCTAACTGTAGTTGTGCGGTATTACTTGCTAGTGCTATTTTTCAAGATTTTTTCAACTCTTTAACCGTTCAAAAATTTCGTATATTTTATCATGAGGAATTGAATTTTGTACCTATGCGCACAGGAAAAGAAAAATAAATTAGTCTAATTAATGTGGAATTTTGACTGTATGTACGTGGTTTTGATCTCTAATGCCATTCCTTAGGAATTTATTATAAAATTTAAGCATGAAACATAAAATCGAAACTGCATATTTTCCTTATAAATTATATTACAAAATTAGAAACAATTATTTTTAAATATTGAAAATTCAATGCTCAGTTAAAGACAAAAATTATTAACAAGGGGAAAGGATCTTAAATAAATTTTCAGTATCTTTGGGGTGAAAAAATACATTTGAAGGGTGGCTGTACAGAACGTCCCCAATATTTTGATTAAAAACAAATCTTTTGAATAAAATATTCTAAAAAAAACAGCACATATGCGTTGTGGTCGGAGGATTTTTCTGAAATATCATTTTGGCATTTCTTGAATTTATTATTATTTATTCAACATTTTTTTTCATGGTCTCATGCCTGTCATGCCTGCCATGCTGTGATATCGTAATCTTCAATGTTTTGATTTTTTTTAGAAAAGAATAATTTCTTTATCAACTGATTTTTATTTTATTTTTACCTTTTAAATTCGGGTTTTAATTGTTCTACGAAGCCGATTTTGAAAACCCACGTTATCTTAAAATTAAAATTTTTAGTTGATTTTTTCGAAATTAGTTAAATTTTTTAAATAAAATTTTTTTTATCTGTATTTAAAAATCTTATGTATTGGAAGTATTATTTTATCGTTTTTAGACTGAAAATTAAATTATTTCCTCGAACCTGCATCACTTTATTCAATAAATTTTTTTTCTTATTTCAGAAAAACTTTGGCTCAAGAGTGGACTTTTGTTTAATCTTTAAATAGTGATTTTGAATTTACAGAATCTTTTTCCGCTCTTTTGAAAAAATTCATTTTGTTGCTTATCTAGTTCTGTACTGCAGCCTTTAATTTAACATCGTCAAGTTGCTATAATTTAAAAAATTTGTTTATAAATATTTTTTCTACGTTTTTTTTCTTAAATTTACTTTTTACAAAATGTTAAACATTGTTTTTTGTTAACTTCATTGAATTGTACTTTACCAAGACTTGAATCTTAGATTTTTTTGGTGGGTTTAAAAGAAAAGATTTCAAAGAATTAAAATGTATAAAAAGTATTTAAATAAATTGTAATTATTCAAATTAATTCGAAAGAATTGGAAGGCAAAAAGTGAATGAAACTTGGCGGTCTGAAATATTAAGTATTTTGAAAAAATTTGGAGACATATTGCAAAGACGTTGAACAACGCAAGAAACTTTAAATGATTCAAATAATTTAAGGAATTTAAGTAAATAAGAATGATTTAAAAAGAATTTGTAAGGAATCAAGAACATCGGAAAACATTTAATTTTTTCTATTTCTGTTTTATTAATGTTTCAATTTAAAGGTTAGTTTTGACAATTTAGTTATTTTTATTTCAGTCTAACTTTATTTAGTAAAAAAGCGTTACATGAATAGTTAGTTAAGCAAGTAATTTCGTGAAACAGATAGACCAAAAAATTATTGATAATTTTGGTTTAAACGTTCAAAGAGTCCTCGGTTGGCTTTGGTGTACCAAATTTGGGAAGACAACGAGCCAAGAATTTGCTGCATCTCAGCTTCGAACAGCACTTCTGCCTGTCACAGCACTGAAACATACATATAATTTTAATTAATGGCTTTAAATTGTATTCTAGAAAATTTAAGAAATAATAATTCAGAAAATGAATGTTTTGTGGAAATTAATATATTACCATAATATAAAAAATATATGTGTTATGCAAATTAATTATTTTAAGCTAATTATTGTAAAACAATTCATTTCAAAACTGTTTATAATATACACTTCCCGCTGAAATCTTGCGGACATTGATGTTTTGAAAAATATAAAGATTGTTGTTTGATACAATTTCTCAACGATTTTAAACTATTCTGTCTTAACACTTATTCAAATCTGTAAAATTCTGCTGATTCTAAATGGTATATAAAATTCAAAGCTCAAATTATTTGAAAAAATGTGCAGAAACAATAGTAGAATATCCATTCACTAACTTTTATTAGCTGTTATTATGACAAAAAAAGTTCTTCAACAGCAGAGTTTCACCTTAAAAAATTTTTAAATTGTATTGAAAATATGACATTCATAAAATTTCTTTTAAATATTACGATAACACAAATTATAGTAAAGTTAAGTTTTAGAATAAAAGACGAACCCTCTCCAAAGGACGACGACATTTCTTGTCCTTCTCATCATCAGAATCATCTTCAAGATCTGCAAAATTATTGAGGAACATCTTGCTGGTCAATACATTTCTTTGATAGTCGAGTAGTTCCTGAACTTCTTGAGCCAATACTTCTTCGTAATCTTGAGATTTAGCCAAAACAAGATTGGCCACCAAGATAGTTACGCAAAGAACAATCACAATCTTCGACATTTTAACTTTGTATTTTAAAAATCTAAAAACAATCAAACAATTTAATCATAGAAATTAATGTTTTCAAATTTGCATATTTATTGTTTACACTTCCACTGATTACCTATTTATTTAACACGTTAATAATTTTTAGATATAAGGGCATTCATAGTAGGTTTCCAGAGGATTTTAGGAAAAGCTTTTAAAAGATTACATTGAAAATATTAAACATTACCAATAAGTGAAATTTTAGTTTTCACTTACTGGAGAAGTTTATATTTAGAACATATCTTTTAAAAGCTTTAGCTAGGGACCTATTTGTTTTTAAAATCGATTTTCAAAAAGAAAAATACAAGCTTTATTCCATTCAAAAATTGTTGGAAATTTTAATGTAAAGAAATGTTTAAATGAATGTCTACTCAAATATTTAATAATGATCTTTTCCACGTTGAAATTAATAACCTTTTTAAATTTGCTGCATACGCCAAGGAATCTTCAAAATTTATAAATATTTATTTATTTTAACCAAAGTGCTCAGGAATAAAAATTCTTTATTAAAAGAATATTAAAATGAAAATTAGATACTCACTGATGCAACTGGATGAACTTGCTGGATCTGATTTCTTTCCTAACAACCTGTTGTACTTATACCAATGTTTAGGATGATTGCTGTTTCCGATATGAGAGATATGAGGATTTAATTGTGTATGTTTCTAGATAAAGTTAAATATTAATCTTTATTGACGTGTTTTGATGCGAATAATCAATTGCCGTGATGAATCAAATCTTATTTTTTAATCTGTGCATTGTATTTATCAATTTTTATAAACCTTCCAGAGTACAATATCAATTAATGCAGTTCCGGCTATTGCTAACGGCTAAAAAATAAGAAAGTTTATATCATTTACTAAAGATAATTTTTCATGATTAACGTATATACTAGTAATTATATTATATACAATAAATAATAATGGTACGTAGTTATAACAGATTAAATTATAAAATAGTATAATTGACAGCAAACAATTTTCTAACATCTTTCCCGTTTTACATTACAATAAAAAAGTATATAAAATTTAAGCATTTATAAAAAAAACGATATTTTAAATTGTAGACCGAATCTATTTGAAATTAAAATTTTCAAATCATTTTCAATGTTGTGCTTCATTTTTATTAAAAAAAAAGAACCCAATTTTAACAAAACAGCGGCGGTTTTTCTGAAAATACTAAAAGTCGATTTTCTCAAAAATCCACTCTAATATTTTTTGTCAATTTTTGTGTGGAATTTGTACTATTATAAGGAAAATATCTTGTGAGTTTTATGTGGGCTAAATAACTTTTGTGTCCAGGAGAATTTTTTCATGAAATTGAATTTTCGTATTTTTTTTCTTACCAAAACAGATATGAGAAAACGTTAGGAAAATAGTTTGCACGGTTAAAAATGTTCTACACAAAATTTCTTTACCCATATATGATATCTTGTACCGTTACCGAGAAAAATTAAAAAATGCGATATTTATAGATGAAAAATTCCCTTGGACACAAAAATAGCTTAGCCTACGTAAAACTTATAGTAATTCTTTTTTATATTAATAAAAATTTGTAAAAAATAATTTATCAATAGAAAAAGAGGGATTCGCCTCTTTTCACAGAAATTTCCCATATATTTCGAATCCGTCAACTTGTTTTTTTTCAATAGTTTTTTTTCTGGTAGTTTAATATCTATGTAAATTTAGATTTACAATAATGGGTAGAACTCGAAGAATAAATTGAAATTCCAAACGACAATAATTTTTCAGAGAAATACCCCTTATTATTGATCATGTCTATGGGTTATTTTTAATTTTATTTCAAATCATAAAAGTCCATTTCAGAATAATGCGGACGGAAAATAGCTTGGAGATCGAAAAAAAAGCTTACGAAGACTGCAAAATAAATCCGGAATAATAACAGAAATAATATGATAAAATTTATAAAAAGTTAGGTTTTCCAGAAAATGTATATTTACCTATGTGTAGATGACATTCATACATTACAATTTGGTCTAAATCAATTCAGTAATATTCGATCGAGGATATCGATAAAATATTGTGGACCAGTGAAAGATTTAAGAGCTTTGCGAGTCACTCGCTTTTTTCGGATTACGAGGTTTTTTCGGTTTGAAAGCTTTTCATATCCAAATTCCATTCTTTGATATTCGAAAAGAGAGAAAGGGAGAGTATGAAACACTCAAAAGAATATTTAAAAAAATCGCAAAATGGCAAAAAGTCTGTTTTTTAAAGATATGGATGTTAATATGTATATGCTACATACGTCTTGAGCTTTGTTCTTGGCAAGCCATTGTTTCACATTGGAACTTTTTTTAATAATTCAAATTGTCGCACTTCTCTCAAAAAAGCTGAACGTTATGAAAAAATGATAACATAAAAGCCTACACACCTTGAAAAGATCTAAAAAATACCTCTTGCTCGTTTGTCATATCCTGCTACATTTACAAAAAATATATTCAAAAAATATATAAAAATGTTTCCGGTCTCGAAAATGGGTTAGTCGCCCACAAAATAGATCAGATACCTTTTTTATATTCGCAGAAACTTGTTGGAAATATTGATAATAATAAGGTGGAGATTTCCGGGAAGTCTTCTTTTCATGTTTTCAATATTCGATAAAAATAAATAAAGAAGATGTTCTAGAGAGTCCCACCTTTTATTATTTTTCGCATACTTGTCGACAGATTCTGCTTATATAATAAGAAAGGCATGCTATTTATTTTATTAGGCTTTAAATATTTTCGAGGCCAGTTAATTTTAGTTTGTTTCAAACATTATTTTTTATCGTAAACAATGCAAGATATCAGAAAAGAAAAATAGGTTATTTTATAGAACTTTTCTAGATGTCTAATGATGTACCTTAATTTTAATGGTTATCGTTCGCTGTTTTTGAGAAAATCCACTTTCAAGAATCAAAAATAAAATCCCCCATTTTGATTTTTTTTTTATTGAAAATTTTATTAGAGCCAATTAAACGAGCATTAATTCTCACGACTAACAAACAAAGAACATCCAGGATACCTAAACACATTCGGAAAATATTGCATTTTGAAAAATAATTTTATCATCATAATAAAAGTATTTAAAAAGATGATGTTTCTGAGATTTTTTAATGTAAAGATTAGTTTTGAAAATTAAGGATTATTATCCTAGATCTTGATTAGTCATTTTTGCCTTAATTTGTAATCGAATACACTAATTATTAGTGTATTTGAATCAAATTTTAATAAAATCAAATTTCAACGAAAAATGCAAACTGAGTTCCCTCAAATGTGTCCGCTTGGATACATGGAATTGCGTTAGGTTTCTCATTCGATCACTGACGTTAAGCAGCACTAAGTTTTGTTATACTCGGATAGGTGCCGTCGTTCTAAATGAGACGAATTTTGCTGTTATCAAGCTGCCAAATTACCTGAATACGTTTTAATAACTTACAGTAATTTTTTGACCTAATTGATGTCTCTGTAGGAGATTATTGGTACCATTTGTATTGAGAAGAGGATCAAAATCTATCTTTGGTTAGTTTCTTTAAAAAGTGGTTATTTCTTTTTGTTTGTTTCTCTCACAATTTAATTTTCCTCTGCCAGGTCCGGCGTTATTTTTTATTTTTTAAAAATTTATGCAACTCTTTGCGTGTCGATATAGGCCTTTCTTCGAATCCTCCACTTCTTTCAAAAGGGTTTTCTCACAAAAGGTAGTCAGAAACCTTAAAATATTAAAAGTCTACTTTTTGGCTATTTTCTAAGAGTTTTATCAAATATCTTGACTTTTTAACTATTAAATGTATGCTATATGTGTTCGGGAATATATTCTTAACAAACTGCACCAATATTATATGAAAAATTTTTGACATTTGAATATTTAAGTAAGACATTGTTTTGCGTTTTTAAATAAAGGAAACAGGCTTTCCAGTATACCTAAATTTGTGCCTGTATAATAAGGAATTGACTTTTAAAATTTTTTTATGTTGTTTTAAATATTTTTTTGTAATTTTAAGTCAATCAAAATTACCGTAATATCAACCTTCATATAATCTTGTTAAAATATATAAAAAGTACATTTCTGGTAACATATATTACACATCTCATGGTCAAATATTTGAGGAAATTTATATAACTCCAAGGAAATATAGAAAAAAAAGTCGATTTTTAAAGATTTTTAAGAATTTCAAGGTCGTTTAGGCTGTTAGTGCTTTTGGAATATATCTGCGATGCGGACTCTGAAGAAATTATTTTGTTTTCAATTAAACTTTAGGAGAGTTTTTTTATTTTGAAAGAAAGTTTTTATTTCTATTAAAACTACGGATAAATGCCTTTATTTTCGTTAATACGCCCTGATGTATTCGTTCATCTGTTCAGCACTATTTAGTAAACAATGCTTAATTAGAAGTAAGTAAATAAAAGAACTTAGAAAATAATTTTGCTAAAATGTTGACTATTTATTTGCATATTATTTCACATTTATTCACGTATTCCTTAAAAATATGGACGAACCATTATTTATTATTTTGGTTTACGTGTTTAATGAATCCTCAGTTGGCTTTGGTGGACATAATTTAGGAAGACAACGCCCCAAGAGTTTGCTACATCTTAGTTTCGAACAGCACTGGCTACTTTCACAGCACTGAAACAGACATAATATTTCAATGAACACACCTTTAATTGTATTTGTAGCAAATTCAAAAAAATAGCAATAACAATGAATTTATAATTTATAAAAAATATTTTTGTTTAATTTAATAGAATAAAATAATATAAAAAAACTAGTATCCCGTCCATTATTTTTAAGCTGAGTAGTGCAAAACAGTTAATTTTATAACTGTCAATAATATAAACTTCCTTATTAAATTTTGTAGGCATTAGTATTAAATTTTGTTAATAAATTTTCGAGGAATGTTATATCTGTTGTTTAAACTATTTTTATCTCTTCATTGTAAATTTTTGCAATTACCAATATCTCCGAAATTATTCCACATTTTTAGAGTTTCTAGGGCTCATTTAAAAAGGAAAATTGTGAATTTTCTATGTTGTATTTAAAAATGAAGGTTCAAGTAATTAAAAAGAATAGATGTCTCAATAATGGTATAGCATATCGACTTATTAAATTTTAGTAGCTGTTATTATGGCAGCAACCGTTCTTCACAGATTTTAGATTCTTTTTCGTTACGTTTGACCCTTCTGCCAAATCTGTAAAAGTGAGTCAGCAAATATGCGGATGCTTCATAAAAAAGTGCAGAATCTTCCCTTTAAAAAATTTGGAAATTTAACGAAAGACATGACACCTATTTAAAAGTTTTGAAAAGTATCAATGTACACAAACTTTCAGAGGGGAAGAGTTTAGAATTAACGTTTTAAATGGAAAACTAACCCTTTTCAAAGCAGGACGACATTTCTTGTCCTTTTCATCATCAGAATCATCCTCAAGATCTGCAAAATCATTAAGAAACATCTTGTTGGTCAATACATTTCTTTGATAGTCTAGAAGTTCCTGAACCTCTTGAGCCAATTCTTCTTCGTAAATTTGAGGTTTCGCCAAAACAAGATTGGCAACCAAAACAGTTACGCAAAGAACAAGCACAATCTTCGACATCTTCAATTTTTATTTTTTAAATCTGCAAAAGTAGTACAATTTAATCATAAAAATAGAGTCATAGTTACAGACTAAGAAGTCAGCATTTTCAAATTTGGATATTAATTATCCTATAATAACACTAGTCTATGAATTTAAAAAAAATTTTGTGCATTTAATGACGCTATATTTTTTCAATGCATTTCGGCCTCCCAAATTTTAAAATCGCATTTAATTTTTTTAATGGATTGGTTTTAGAAATTTTGTATGTTTTTTTTTTGTTTGTCGAAAACAATAGCTTTTTTAATGGTTCGGTTCATTGCACCTAAATGCCAATTTGATCAGTGGAAATTTCACTAATATTCGTTGCTATCATCGAAAAAATTTTTTTTTCATTATTCGGAAACCAAATCCATGAAAAAATTTAAATGCGATTTTCAAGTTTAATTGGTTAAAATGCAATAGAAAATGATAGCGGCATAAATGTACAAAATGTCTGTGAACTAGTTTAACCCATTTATTTAGTATAATAACGATTGTTTACTATAAGGTAATTTTTAATAGTTTATTTAGCCAAAGTTTTTGAAACATTAGATTGTAAACATGTAACTTTTCCAATAAACGAAGTTTTAATTTAGTATTAAAAGACTTTCTGTCATTTCAACATGGATAAGTGAATTAAGTTATTTAAGTTATTTATAATATTAATGCCTTAAAACACAGTTATCTATTTGTTTTTAAAATTAAATTTCAGAAGTAGCAATACAAATTTTATTCCATTCAAAAATTTTATTACAAAATTTTAATTAAAAAAATGTAAAAACCAAGATATTCTTTCAAATAGGCTTTCAATGTTTTAAATTGATAAGTCTTTTAGATCTGCCGAGAAAGCTTCAATAATTATGAATATTTATTTTTTGAATGAAATTACTCGGATATAATAATTAAATAAAAATTAAGTGTTATTAACATATTAAAATAAAAATAACTCACCGCTGATTCTCTACCAACTCGCTTGTTCTGATTTATTTTTCCACAAACTGTGGTATTTATGCTCAATTTTAAGATGGTCGTAGTTTCCGATATGAAAGATATAAGGATTTAATATGGTGTATGTTAATATAAACAGTTAAATATTAATCTATATAAACGTCTTGATGCAAATAATCAATCGCCATGATCAATCAAATCTTACTTTTTAATCCATGCATTGTTATACCCAATTTTTATGAATTTTCCAGGTTCCATATTAACTGCTGCAGTTTCGGTTTCTGAGAATGGTCAAAAAATAAAAAATATTATATTATTGGACATAGACGATTTTATATTATTTACGTACATAC
>NC_046665.1:73388986-73394648 GCF_010883055.1 Belonocnema kinseyi
GAGGTGTCTAGAACGGTGACTCTGGGATACCGGGCGACCTCTCAGAGTACGCAGCCTTATCCTTGCATGCGGGGCTCTACAAGGATGGACGAACCCTTTTCCGTAGCTTCTCGTGGGAACAACAATGACAACACCAAACATAGTTGTAGTAAGTGCGGTTCAAAACAACAGAACGCGCAGGGCTCCCGAAAATAGGTCGGCCAACAATGCCGACCAATCTAGAGCTGGGGGAGCCAATGAAAATGGATTCAATGCGATGAATCGGCGGGATCTCGCAACCTCTGGGTGGACGGAGCGACTGAATCGCGACTTGCTAGAGTGCTACGATGAGAGTGTGGCCCCTGAACGGGATTACATGGCACGGCTGCATGCTCTGTGGTGCGAGAAACTCCCTGAGCTATCGCACTTTTCGCAGCAACGTCTGCGAAACTATGCTGAACTACTCCGTAAAAGGGGCTATGTAAGCGGAACGCCTACTCTACCACAGCTAGAACAAGCCGGCAACAGAGAAAGAGAGGCGACACTAAGACCAACCGCAGGCAGGCATCCAGTAGATGAAGAGCGATGCTTTACGACCCGAAGAAACATCAACACCAAGGTTTCTCTCAAGCCTAAATATCTGGCTGAAATGGATGACGAGCTTCGTGGACATTTTTCCGGAGAATCCGACTTCTGGGCTATCAATAATTGTGTGTATAATGCAGCGAGAGCTTTGGCCGATGCAAACCGTAAAATAAAACCAACGGCTGATCATAAGACCAAAAGACGAATGCATCAACTTGCCATAAAGATAGGCTGTGCAAGACAGTACGCGTCCCGCATTCAGTGTGTGATTGACCACATCACATCTGGCAGGAATCTTACTGCCAAGGTTCGAAAGTTCGCGCGCGAACTCCGGACCCGTTATCACACACTTAACAAGTCAAAGCTGCTGACCATCAGACAGCATATTGTTGAGAGAATACGGATACTATCTGACGCTAAGAGAAGTCTAGAGCGGAGCGAGAGGTGGGTCAGAGAAAATCAACAGTTTCTCTCTGACCCATCTCGACTCTTCCAAGACCCTCCAGTTACTGTCAAACACCCACCCAAACCAGAGAAGGTCGAAGTATTTTGGAGAGAAGTCTACGAAGTTCAGCATAAACTGGACGAAGAATCAGAGAATATAAATAGCTTCAAGGAATTATGTGTTGCCCTCATAACACCTGATAAAGAATGCCCACCCATCACTACCGAGGAGGTGAATAAAGTATTAAGAGGGATGAAGAACTATTCCGCACCGGGACCAGATTGTATCAAAACCTTCTGGTGGAAGAGGTTTTCTTCAACCCATCAGCATTTGGCCCGTATTTTCACCTCATATTTGAAGTCGGAAGAGCCGATTCCAGAGTGGTTGGTGGAATGGCGCACAATACTCCTGCCGAAAATAGGCAACTTAGCAGACCCAAAGAACTACAGGCCAATAACTGGTTTGAACACGCTTTATAAGATATTCACAGCTATCCTAAATGATAGGATTGTTCGGGCAATTGAACTTGTGTGGCAAGAAATGTATGAACAACGAGGCTCAAAGAAAGGCGTAGCCGAATGTCGGGAGAACCTGCTCATCGATAGATGTGTCTGCAAAGATGCAGCATTCTACCAGCGTGACCTATCGATGGCCTGGATTGATTATCGAAAAGCTTTCGATTCTACATCCCATAGACTTATTATCTGTCTTTTGAAAATTTTAAGGGTTCATCCGCAAATAGTTGGGTGCATAGAGAGATTGATGCCCCTTTGGAAAACCAGATTTACTATCTCATCTGGAAAAAATCGTGTGACAACTAACAAGGTCACCTTTCAGAGAGGTGTCTTTCAGGGCGACACTATGAGCCCACTCGTCTTTTGCCTTGCATTATTGCCACTATCTCCAGCACTTCGCCATTCCGACGGGTACTTGTGCGGCAAACCTGCAGATCGAAAGTACAAGGTCACTCATGTATTTTACATGGACGATCTTAAGATCTATGCTAAAAACAGAGAGCAAATGCATCTAGCTCTGAGAATTGTCGAACGATATACTAAGGAAATTGGAATGGAATTTGGGTTAGACAAATGCGCCAAGGTTTATTTGAAGCGAGGAAAACTTAATGGCATCCCTGAAGATCCTGAGCTCGATAATAGAAGCGCCATACGACACCTTTGCACTGGAGAGACTCATACATATCTGGGCGTGCCACAGAGCCGCATTCAGGATGTGACATCTATAAAGGATACTCTCCGAAGCGGATACAAACGTCTCATCCGTCAGATTTGGTTTTCCGAACTGTCGACGAGGAACAAAGTATCTGAAACGAACATGCTTGCCGTCCCGGTACTACTCTATTCATTTGGAGTAGTTCCATGGACGAAGAACGAGCTCAGATCTCTTGATATCGGGACAAGAAAGGTTATGCACATGAACAAAATCATGCATCTTAAGTCTTCCGTTTCGCGACTGTACATCTCACGCCGTCAAGGGGGTCGCGGAATATTGAGTCTTGAATGTCTTCACAACAGGATTATTCTGGGAACAGCACATAGAGTTGCAAATGGAAGAGACCCTCTTCGTAAAATGGTCAGGAATCACGAAGAAGTGGGCAAAGGAGCATTTCTGTACAAAGCAGCGGAGGAGGCTGCTGAAACACTCAGACTTGGCTTCCGTATTAGGAGTGAGCAAAATGCATCAAATCTTATCTATCTCAAGTACTTACTCCTGAAAGCCCGGATTAAGAAAGCACAAGAGAAAAACTTTCGTGAACAGCTCCTCGATAAGAGGATGCACGGTATCTTCCACAGAAATGTGAAGGATCAGTCAATGTCTTGTGAGCTAACGTTTGCTTTCCTTAAATCGTCCGGATTGAAGTCTGGTACGGAGGGTTTCATTTTTGCATTGCAAGACGGTGTCATTTCCACCTTAACATATCGTCGCCACATTTTGAGCCAAGACATTCCCGATGATAGCTGCAGGGCGTGCCATGCACATCCCGAGCATTTATCTTGCATACTATCCAGTTGTCCAACACACGCGGGAACAACCTACATTCAAAGGCACAATACGACACTAAGAGTGCTTTATTACCATATCTGTCACTTCTATGGCATTAACCTTAATATCGCTCCTCTAAATGCTTCTAGGGAAATTGAGTCAATTGTCGAGAATGGGAAGTGCCGCATATACTGGAACTTTATATTCTCGACAATTGTTTCTGTTGCTCACTCGAGGCCTGACATGGTTCTTCTTGACTTCGAGAAGCAAACCATGTTCGTTATCGAATTTTCGACACCAGCTGACAAAAACATCATAACCAAGGAGAATGAATAGAAAGAGAGGTATCGAGACCCTATAAGGGAGTTGCAACGATTGTACCCGGAATATTCTGTTAAATTGATCGTCCTTATCATCGGCGCTCTTGGAGGTGCCAAGCTTTCACTTGCTAATGGCCTAAAAAGCATCCCTGCGTGTCAACAATATTCTAGAACACTTGCGGGAAAAATGCAGAAGGCGGTTGTCCTTGGGTCGCTCCGTGTTCTTAGGGTGCACGAGGTTTTTGCTGGATTGTCGTATTGATTCTTTCACAGACTGTAACCACCTATCTCACGGCCGTGAGACGTGGTTGTGGCTGAAATTTTACCGCGATTTCGCTGGAAGCAAGTGCAATTTTCCAGATTAGCACCCGCTCCCGGCGAAATCCTGCGGTTGTCCTTATGAGAAATTTTTTAATTATATATATAATACTGGTACGCAGTTGGTGTAAAACTAAATTAGAAAATAGTACTATTTTAAAAGCCAGAAATTCAGAAACATCTTTCCCGTAAAACATTTCGATGAGAAAAATAAAATATGCAGAATTCACTTGGAATTCAAGAATTTATCAAACAAAAATTTTATTTAATAAATAAATAATATGTAAATTTAAAAACTAACTTCGTAATCCAGTATGTCAGATTGCTCGCGGTAAGAAACGCTTTTTATAAAACATCAATTTCGCAAATTTTCAGAATGTAAATTTTCTGAATATGTTGTTAACGAGTTTGGTTGGTTCCATTATGTCTTCACATTGAATTGTCTTTCAGAATTAAAAAAAAAAACAAATTTTATAACACATTAAAGTTTTCATCCCAGTCAGAAACTCTTTAAAAATATTGGGAAAAATAGAAAAGGTAGGATTTTCCTGAAAAATGTCTTTTCACGTCTTCAAAATTCAATAAAAAAACCAAAAAGATTTACGGGAAAGTCCCATCTTTTATTATTTTTTTTGCTTCTACAGGAAGACAATCTACCAGCTTTATGGGGCCGTATTCATTTTTGAGTCCGGGCCAGTTTTTTTGTTTCAAATGTTTGTTCCCCCCAAACAATGCAAGATGTCACAAAAAAGAGGTATTTTTTGAGAACTATTCTAGATGTGCAAACTTGTATTTTACCACTTCTCCTTGTTTCCGAGAAAGTGTAAAAAATTCAATAAAAAGAAGTCAACCTAAAGAAGTAGTTTACAGCAAGAACTCTAACACATAACAAACGAAGAGGATCCAAAATACCTACACTCGTTCGGAAAATACTGCATTTTGAAAAAGAATTCTATTCATATATAAAGAGTATCTTATGATGATAAATATTCTTTGATTTTTACGTTAGTGAACCAACATTGGTATCACTAAATTGAATTTTTAATGTTTTCAAATGGGTTTCTCAATATGCAGATGTAAATTTAATTAAAAGAGATAATTTTTTTCAATCCGGACACCGAACTTTCAATTTCAACCTTTTTTATATATTATTTTTAAGATATATGAAAAATGAAGAGTGACGTCAAAATAGGCTGTTTCTTAACCTATTTTTTGGACCTCGCTAACAAACTGGAACAAATATAAAAATATTTTACAGGTATCCAAGTTACTCGCCATTGAAAAAAAAAGTGAGCATCTCTTTTCGTTTTTAAACTTATAAAAAAACTACCTGTAAAATATTTAAATATTTTTCCCCCAGGTCACTACGGAGGTCCAAAAATAGGCTATTATATAGATTACAGGTATAAATTCACTTGATCCGCAATTTTTTTCTGGTGACTTTAATGGAATAAAAAAATTTTTGGTCTTCAAATAAGAAGATTGTCGCTTAAAGTACTTTTGGACTTTATTTAAGATGTGGTGAGAAAATAAATTTTTAATTAAACTTTAGCGGAGTTTTAAACTTCTAAAACAAAGTTTTCATTCCTGTTAAAAATATGAATAAAAAACTTTTTTCTCGATACCCTCAAATGTAAAAGTTTATCAGCTTAGCTATAAATAGGTAAAACACATGTTTAGTTAGAAGTATAGGTAAATAAATGAATTAAAACAATAATTTTGCTAAAATTTTGACTATTTATTTGCATTTCATATTTATTTACGTATTTCGTGTAAAAATGGACCAACAATTATTTTATTATTTTGGTTTACATGTTTAAAGATTTCTCGGTTGCCTTTGGTGAATCAAATTTCGGAAGACAACGTCCCAAGAGTTTGCTGCATCTTAGTTTCGAACAGCACTGTTTGCTTTCACAGCACTGAAACAGATATAACATTTAAATTAACACACTTTAAATTATTTGTGTAGAAATTTTAAGAAATAATAAAAAAAATTGAATCACTATTATATATT
>NC_046665.1:73394748-73413279 GCF_010883055.1 Belonocnema kinseyi
AAAAAAAAATTTTAATAACTGTAACATTGTTGATGCAATTACTTAAAAACCGCAATAAATCAATCGTAATCAATCAAAAATTTTACTTTATTTTACGTCATATTTAACCCTTTTTCTAAATCTGTAAAAGTGAATCAGCAAATATGTGTTTGGTTTAGAAGAAAGTACAGAATTTTCAATTTTAAAAATCCAGAAATTGTGTTAAAGCTATGACGCCTGTTTAAAAATTTGGAAAGATATGAATGTATATCCAAACTTTCAGCGTGGAATAGTCAGATTTATGCTTAGAATAAAAAACTAACCCTATGCAAAGGACGAAGACATTTGGGGTGTTGCTCTTCATTAGAGTCTTCTTCAAGATCTGCAAAATCATTGGGAAAGACATTGTTGGTTAACAAATTTCTTTGATAGTCAAGAAGTTCCTGAACCTCTTGAGCCAATTCTTCGCCGTAACCTGTAGGTTGTGCCAAAACAAGATTGGTAACTAAGGCACTTACGCCAAGAAAAATCACAATCTTTGACATCTTCAATTTTTTTTAACCTGGAAAACATTGGTAAAATTAATCATAAAAATAGAATCATAATTAAAGATAAATGGAGGCTACAGAAATAAACTTATTCAAAGTCGTATATTTATTATTTTAAGTTTTCCTAATAGCCTATTTATTTAGTATAATAACGATTGTTCACTACAAATAATTTTTAATAGGCATTTAGCCAAATTCATCAGAAGATGTTTGTAAACATCTAGCTTTACCAATAAGCAAAATTTCAGTTTTTTATTATTAAGAGATTTTTTATTATTTGAGTGGGATAAGTAATTAATAACATTGATAATATAAAATCCAGATACCTATTTGCTTTCAAAATTCATTAAAAAAAAGTTATATGCATTTTAGTCTATTAAAAAGTTATGTAAATTCGAATATAAAGAAATTATCAAATAAATATTATTTTTCAAATAAGGTTAAAATTTTTACACAGAATAGGGAGACACTTGTCTGTTGAAATATTAATCAACTTAAGATTGATAACTTTCTGAAATTCTTTTAATTAATTGAGAAAACTTCAATAATTATGAATATTTATTTTATTTAAGAAAATAAGTGCGCTAAACCATATTCATTTTCATCCTGAAAGTTCTTGCATTCCATTTTACTTTGTAAAATGATTTTTGAGAATGATTTGGAACTGATTTATACTTTTTAAAAAAGGTACAACTAGTTGGAAACTGCGTATTTCATTGGGGTTTTTGTATAGCGCAAAATGGGTCTTTGCGATTAAGGTTATTGAAGCGTTTTTGCACTAGACTTTTCTTTGTTATCTATCACTTTTGCATAGTATTCTTTGTTTTACATATTTTCAATGAAAGTTTAGTTAGTTGTATTTCATACTAAAACTCAGTGAAAAGGTGTTATACAAGAATCGGATAAATTGAACACTGGGTTTTATGGAGTTTTCTGTATTAAAAAGGGAATGTTGACATTAAGATTTTTAATGCGTTGTCTTACTTCTCTTTCCTTTATTGTTCATTAACTTTGGATACTTCTTAAAGAATTGAAACTTTATCAATACTTAAGAAATTAAAAACACTGCAACTTTTTTGACATAAGTAAAATTCAATTTTATTTTTCCAAAAATATATATATGTTTATTTCACAAAAAATGAGTAGGATGGGGATATATTATATTAAAAAAGGATCTTGCATAATTTTAAGTGAATTTCCTGTTGAATGAAATACTAAAATAACTGAAATAAAAAAACCATTTAAGAAGTTGGAAAAATATTTTTCTCTATGTTTTCAAATATTAAAGTCTCTTCATGATTTTAAATTTCCCCTCATAAATCATCGGGACGATGCTTTCAATAAAGAAACATTAAGTTCAACAACTCCTAGGTTGAACGGTAGGCCTCACGGTAGGCCCATCCATAAAAATCAAATACAAATTTATTTTTATTAATAGATACAAATGAGAATTGTATTTACTCACCGTGACAACTCGACGAACTCGCTTGCTTTGCTTCCTTTCCCCAGCACCTGTGGTATTTATACCAATTGTAAGATTGCCACAGGTCGCAGTTTCGGTTATGATAGATATCAGGATTTAATATTGAGCGTGTTTGCAGATACAGTTGAATAATAATCTTTATTCGCATGTTTTGATGCAAAAAAATCAATGGTCATGATGAATCAAATCTTCAGTTTCAATCTACATGTTCTATTTATCGATGTCGATATATGAACCTTCCAGAGTTTTACATCATCTGATGCAGTTTCGGGTTCTGGTTGCAACGAAAGAATAAAAAATATTATATCATTAGATATCGACCATTTTTATGATTCACGTACTACGTGTTATTTTACTATGTGTTATACATAATGTAAAAATAATAATAAAAAGTCAGACAAATAGCGTTATCCTAATTTCTAGATCGTTCTAGCACTTACATACTTTTAACTTAGCTTTAACATGTTATGTTATGTAATCATTGATGGATCCACGGGAGGATTGGGGAGACCCCACCCCCTTGTGATTTAAGGCATCAAATTTATAATTTAAAAATTTGTAAATAGGGTACATAAGGTACTTCAGCCTTTTTGCAATTCCCTTAAAAACCTTTAGCTGCCTAATTATTGGACCTTACTTTTAGTTTTTTTTCTGAAATTTGGAGCTACTCACCCCCCTTTTGATAGATTATGGAAGTTATGAACCCTCTGCTATAACCCCGTATCTGAAGTAATTTTTGGCCGACTAAATTTTGTTCTTGAATTTATTTACAGATTATCAACAAATGCCGTAAAACGATTTTAGGGAGGAGAGTTTGGTCAAATCTCACTGTTTCTTATTATTTAACAAAGTACATTGAAACTCTCATATTGTGCCCGTTTTGGGGCTAGCGGTGGTGGGGAACAAACCCGATTGAATTCCGCTCGGGATGTAAACGCTTTTGTTTTGTCACGCCTGAGCGACCACTGCGCGTACCCCCCGCAGCACCTCTCACTCATCACCACGGCGCCACACAGTGATGAAAATGGAAAAAAATTCGAGCCATGTGACGATTTTAATCAAATAATAATGAAAAAATTTTATTCTTCTCTAAAAATGTTACATTTAATATTTCCAGTGAGAGAATTGTTATAACTACACATATATTTTTTTAAATTCTGGTTGTTTTTTTGTACATTTAATCAATATCCTAATATGCTAGAGTCATTCTGAGGATGGTTTCTTATTTAGCGACCCAAAAAACATGTAGTACACCTAGTCAACTCTGTGTAGACTTCCGAAAATATTTTGTATTCCTGCGTTATTTTCGAAAAATTTCCACTGATGTTGAGGCAAGTCGTTTCATAGTTAATTAAAAAATATATATGGGTAGTTACAATAATTCTCTTACTGGAAATATTAAATATAAAATTTTTAGAGAAGAATAGAAAAAATTTATTATTTGATTGAAATCGTTAGGTGGCTCGAATTTTTTCCAATATTTATTATGTGCACCGATTCAGTTCTCGGAAGAATACAATCATGGGGAACTACATCGCGGCGTCACTGTAATTCATTTTTCGAAAAAGTACTTGCGAATTTTCAACCAAAAAAGATGAATTCACAACAACAGCAAAATAATAATACTTGATATTTTAAATACACGAAGATTTTTAATATGCATTAGAAACAGTTTCATTCAGAATGTAAAATTTTCAAGTACGAAAAGATCAATTTTCAACCAAAAATATTAATTTTCTACTATAAAATAAGAATTCTCAACAAAATACATAAATATAAAACCAAAAAGATTAATTTTCTATCAAAAAGTAGGAATTGTCAACAAATTACATAAATTAATTACCGAATAGTTGATTTTATCAACTAAAAAGATCATCATATACAAAATAGTTGTATTTTCTACTTAGCTATTGAATTTTCAAGACGAAAGGACGAATTTTCTTTGTGAAACTGTTTCATTTTTATCCTAGAAATATGAAGTTAAAAAAAAAGTTAATTTTTGATCAAATAGTTATGTTTTGTGTTGAAAAATTAGTTTATAACTGAAAAATAAAGTTTTAAGAAAATATAGACATTTTGAAACAAATAGTTGAACTTCCACACTAAAAAAAGCAATTTTAAACCAAAAATGGAATAGTTGAATTTCCAGTCAAAAAATTTCCAATAAAACACAGTATAATTTAACCCAAAAATACAAATTTTTAGTAAAATCGTTGAATCTTCAACCAAAGCAGATTAATATTCAACAAAGAAGTTGCATTTTTAACCAGGAAAATTAATTTTCTAGAAAAAAAAAGATTTTTAAATTAAAAAGTTGAACACTTAGTCTAAAAAGATTAGTTTGAAACAAAAAAATGGAATAAATGAATTTTTATGAAAAAAAATCATTTTTATTTAAGAAAAGTTATTTTTTTTACAAAACACTCGAATTTTCGGTCCGGAAATATTAAAATTTCAACAAAAAATGTTGAATTTTCAAACAAGGAAACCCACCCAAAAAACGACGTAGTTTTTGCAACACAACGAAAATAAAGTGGAATTAATGACCTTATTATATCACAGAAAAGAAGGATAAAGTTTACATCGATTCCAGGTGAAAGATTCACCGCAACAAAAATTAACCTTGTCAGATCAACTTTACATTAATCGAAGATAATTTCCGATTTTTAACCGGGCCTGGATAATCTTTCGCCTCATAACCGCCCAATTTTTATTCGAGATGTAGCGAGAATCACGACGCCAACGCTATCTATCGTCGTTTAACTTCATTAAATTGGAGAGAAACCGGGATTCTAATCTGTCAGTTCCTTTTTGCTAAATCGTATTTAATAAGTTCTAATTTGTCTACAGTAGTGTAATTTATTTCGAAGGAGATATATCAGTAAGATCTTTTTTTTCGTGTTTTCTGTCAGAATTATTCACCTCACCTCGGCGAAACTCTCGCCGAAATATATTTAATTTTTAACCGTTGCCATTCTTCCCAGCAACAAATTTTAGCTTTTGTTTTTTCTGTGATTTAATTTGAAATCCAAAGAATTTTCTGGATCCACCCTTGTATCTAATAGTGGGATTATAAAAAATATAGTTTTTAAATTAAAATTATTTCTTGAAAAAAAGATCCTACTCCATCTTCACTCCATTGGGAAACGAACCACAAAACTTCTGATTTCCGGTCAGGTGCTTTTCCAATTAAGCTATTAGAGGGATCAGAATAAGAACTCTTAATTCAAGAACGTAACGCTAATTTTTAGCTAGGTGTTAATGGTACAAATAATTATTTAAAATTTTTTTAATTTTTCTGCTATATCATCAGAGATTGTACCTAACCGACAGTAGATCAACCCTCCAAACCATGAAGGCAAAAATCCACACAATATCGATCAAGTTAAGAATCTTCAATAACAGAAAATGCTTAACGTCTTAATAAGACTAGAGGGAAAATAATATTTTTAAATTCAAATTATTTCTTCAAAAAAGGAGTGAAGATGGAGTAGGATCTTTTTTTCAAGAAATAATTTTGATTTAAAAAATATTATTTTCCATCTAGTCTTATTAAGACGTTAAGCATTTTCTGTTATTGAAGATTCTTAACTTGATCGATATTGTGTAGATTTTTGCCTTCATGGTTTGGAGGGTTGATCTACTGTCGGTAAGGTACAATCTCTGATGATATAGCAGAAAAATTAAAAAATTTTTAAATAATATAGTTTTTAGTTAAAATTTCAACTATATGGTTTGCAAATGCATTTTTAATCAATAAAAAATTCATCTAATTGGTTGATCATTTAACTTTTTTAATTCGTTATTATTTTATCAATTTAGATGGATAAAAGTTTGGCTTTTGCTAAAAAAAAGTCATCTTTCTTGGATAAGAATGAACTTTTTTTTTGAAAATTCGAATGTCTTTTAAAAAATGGGTCTCTTTGGTTTTAAAATTCAACTGTTTTTTATTGAATATTAACCTTTTCTGTTGAAAATTTATTTGCTTTGTGAAAAAATCATTCTATTGGATCGAAAATTAATTTCTTATGATAAAAAATGAACTTTTCTAGATAGAGAATGAACTTCTCCTTTTTTCTGAAAATCTAACTGCCTTAGAGAAAGCTCATCATTTTCACTTGAAAATTTATCTATTGGGTTGCTAATACAACTGTTTGGTTAACATTTGTTTTTATTGCTGTTGAAAATTCAATTATAAAAATGCAATATATTTCGGTCGTCAACGAGGAGTGATGGGTGGTCGAAAATAGCCCAAAATCGGTCACGCAATTTATGGACGACCCCTAAGGGTTGATTTTAATTTAGTTAAATATTTCAAGAGTCCATTTAAAAATAATTTTCCTCAATTTACAGAATCATTAAGTCTTGCCCTCTATGTTTACTTATATCCAAATTCCATATTCTGTTTCACTATGCGGAACTATTCTTCTCTTTTGACTCGAAGAGAATAGAGGAAAGTTCAGAGAGGAATTGCCTTGATGCATCCTGGAAAGAGAAAGATTTAAATAACAGATCTGAACTGGAAAATGAGCCATCAGACATAATGCAATAGTTAAATGCTTTCATTGAGTCCTTCATAGGAAGAGCAAAGCGGAACCATTTGTCTGCAATCCGTTTCCGAAAGACAAGCAAGCTCAACGTAGAGGACCATAGTAGAATCAAGGAATGGAGAACTGTATCCAAAAAGTGAGAAAGAGATAGTATAAAACAAGAAGCTGAAGAGAGGAAGAAAATATCATTTCATATATCTAACCCAGCTCAGTACAAATTTACTGCACACATGAGCGCTTTATGTACGTCAGAAAATTATACACTATGACGAAACGAATAGGAAAGCGCTGACGTTTTCGTTATGGTATTACTGTATAAATATTCCGGTTTGATGGTGTGCGAGTATGAAGTTACTAGCTGGTTGCAGGATTGTTAATAGAAGCTGTCACCAGCAGAGTTGGTCCACCAGCTTCAGACCCAGACTTTTGTGATAACTTACTTTCTCAATCCAGCTCACATTGGGCATTCCTGATGAGCAAAGTCTATTACGCAAACTAATATCAAGCTGTTGTATAGGAACTGTTCAAAAACTATTTAAGGATATTCTGAACACTTTTTTCAAGCCTCCAGTTCTTTATCACATAAAACTTGAAACCCCAGGATGACCTCACAAAATTAAAAACCCACTTAAAAAAATTTGTATTAAATTTAATAAAAATGTATATGAAG
Source organism: Belonocnema kinseyi (assembly GCF_010883055.1). Classification (NCBI taxonomy): domain Eukaryota; kingdom Metazoa; phylum Arthropoda; class Insecta; order Hymenoptera; family Cynipidae; genus Belonocnema; species Belonocnema kinseyi. The sequence goes on from NC_046665.1 coordinate 73,401,979, forward strand.
TTATTTGCATGAACAGTATTGAAATTTAATACACATTATAATATGAAAAGCTGTACATTTTGTATTAAATTTCGTATACAGGTCGGTATACTATATATAGCAGCTTGTTTGAAAACTCAAAGTGTTTTAATTTCTTTAAATCTTGTCCAATATTCGCAATTAAAGTAATAATCTAGAATTCGTCGATTGAATTGCTTTTTATGATTACCTATGCTTGAGATATTAATTTTAATATATATCGGTATCTTAAATTTAATACTATTTTTAAAAGTGCACTTTTGCTATTTTAAGTCAACATTTTTCGGTCAATTTCATAGAATAGGAGAATAAATTCTTATACGCAAAATTAATTATAGGTAGCGCACTGTTTTAATACAAAACGCTCAAGATTTTAAGTCGAACTATATTGAATTTACAACTAAATAGTTCAACTTTTCAACAAAAGAGAAGAATTTTCAACCAAATATTTAAATTTTCAAACATCAAGCTGAACTTTTAATCAAATTTTGTAATTTTTAAACAAAAAAGAATTAATTTCAAAAACAAACAGTTGCTTTTTTAATAAAGCAATTGAATTTTTAATCCGAAAAGATGATTTTTTTAGAATACAGTAAAGTTTTCGAACCAGAAATATGAATTTTTAACAAAAAATCTTTTTCCACAAAAGTGCTTCTTCATTAAAAAAGGAAGTATTGAAAAGAAAGAAGTCGAATGTTTAAACCAAAAAGATGAATTTTCAACCAAATAGTTGAATTTTCGACACTGAGGGCGAATTTTTCAACAAATTTTCGAATTTTTAAGCAAGAAGAAATTAACCTGAATTAAAATCATTTTATGCTTTTTCAACAAAACAGTTGTATCTTCAAGTAAAACAGACAAGTTTTTTCGAATCCAAATGAATTTTCAATCAAGAAAGATAAGTTTCCAACCAAGAACTTTTATATCAAGATAAATGCATTTTCAATCCGAAAAGACGAATTTTCAACAAATAAATTGAAACAAAACGATAATAGATTTAATGCTTTCACGATGATTTATTATGATCAAAAGATATATCTCGGGTTCCAATCGTGTACATGCCGAGTCAAAATTTAGACCCTACTTTGAAGTTGCAGCTCCTTATTAGAACCTGCTTTGAAGCTATTTAAACTTATAGCTCCTGCTTTAAATTTTTATCTCCTAGAGAATGAATAAAATTAGAGCCTACTTTGACTTCATTTCAATCTATATGCCATACTTTCCATCTTTAAAGGCTGAAGTCTTCACATTCAAGAACGTACTTTGACGCTCTAACACCTATTTGAAGCTACTTTAGATCTTAAGAGCCTACATTTTTATAACTTAAGACCATACTTTGACGCTGTTTACTCTCCCCTTCAATACTGACCCTACTTGAAATCTTCCCAAGTCGAAAATTAGGCCCTATTTTGAAACCGTAACTCCTACCTCAGTAGGCGCTGAAAGCACTAAAGTAAGTTCTAAATAAGCAGCGATTTCAATGTAATTTATACCCTACTTTGACGCTAAAATTGTCCAAAATCGGCCGTTCTTCCACATACATTTCCAAAATAGAGTCTGTATTTAAAACAAATTAGACCCTCTTTTAAAGCTCAAACTACTACATATAGGACTTGTGAAATCAAAGCAGCTTCTCTATAATCTTACACAAATATGGATAAATAAAAATAAGTTTTGTTATTTATCAGGAAAAGTAAAATAATTTCTGTGATATAAATATCAAGGATTTCGTAATTATTTATGAAGAAAGAAATAGACGTAGAAATGATTATAGACGAGCACGATGCGATGGAAAACTCGATTGAAAAAGTCTGTGTCACTGAGGTTAGGGATATAATTAAAAACTTGTAAAACGGTAAGGCTGCCGGGGTAGACGGTATTAACGCTGAAATGCTTAAACACGGTGGCGCGTGCATACCACATAGACTGTGCGAATTGATAAATTTATGTTTCGAGATGGGAGACGTCCCAGAAGATTGGAAAGAAGCTATTATCTTACCAATATACAAGAGAAAGGGAGATAAAAGGGAGTGCAATAATTACAGAGGGATTAGCTTATTAAGCACCGTAAGTAAAATATATTCAAAAATACTTATTCGTAGGGTAATGAAAATAACAGAAGCAAAGATTTGGGAAGTCCAAAGTGGGCTTATGCTAGGAAGGTCATGTACGGATCAAATATTTAGCTTAAGGCAAATAACAGAAAAAAGTTTGAGAGTAGGAAAAAAAGTTTTCTGTGCATTTGTTGACCTAGAAAAAGCTTTTGACAAGGTAGATAGAAGTAAACTTTGGGAAGTTCTGAAAGAGTATGGAGTTAATGGATGGATCTTGTAAGTTATAAAAATAATATATACAGGTAACAAAGCGAGTTTAAGAGTGAATGGGAAACTGAGCGACTGTTTCGATAGTATTCAAGGAGTTAGACAAGGATGCGTTATGTCTTCGTGATTATTTATATTATTTATGGAAGAGTGTTTAAGAATGGCTCTCTTTGACGAAGAGGGTGTGGATCTCGAAACAGTAAGGGTACGTGGGTTAGCGTTCGCAGATGATAAGGTTGTTATGGCAGGGTCTATCGAAGACCTACAAAGAATGTTGAATAAACTAGATGCAAGCATGAAGAGCATGGGCCTCAAAATTAACGCAAATAAACAAAAAAATATCGTGTTCGAAGGAAAGAGTGAGAAAACACTATGCAATATTTTATTAAATGATAAGAGAATTGAACAAGTTGATAAGTTCGTATAGCATGGTAGCTTATTTACTAGGGACGGGAAGATAGATGAGGAATTAGATAGACGAATAAATGAAGGTAAGAAGGTTATTGGTAGAGCAGGTCCCCTTACCAGAAGTAAAAATATATCAAATAAAGCTAAAATGGCAATACATAATTCTATAATTGTACCGACTGTACTATACGGTAGCAAGACATGGACTTATCAAGAAAAAGATAAGAGTAAAATGAACGCGATTGACATGAGATTCATGCGCATAATATGCGGGAAAACCCTGATGGACAAAGTAAGTAACGAGATAATTCTAAAAGAATGTGGTGCAGAAGAAATGCTAGTAGACACATGGGAAAGAAATCGGTTAAGATGGTTCGGACATGTTGAGAGAATGCCAAATGAGCGACTAACGAAACAAGTGTATCAAGGTGAAGTAAATGGCAGCATGCCCAGAGGTACACCGTGGACAGAATGGTTAGAATGTGCGAATGAGACCCTAGTTAGAAGAGACATAAGAAGTCACAGAAACACGAGAGCCTGCATGACAAAATGCATGGACATAAAAGAAACGAGAGAAGTATGCCAGGACAGGAAAGTATGGCGGAAAATAGTTAATAAAAAGAGTGTCAGTAGAGTGAACGACGCCTGAAACAAAGACCTTGGCTATTAATGGACCCAAGTGGGGAACCTTACGTAACGACTTCGTGAGGTTCTTCGCTTGGGGTGATTGCTAGAGAGATTGATCAGCAACCTGGGTCGGAGCAGTGTTGCGGAACGAACGTGTTATTTACTTAAATAGCACGAGAATTCTGGATCAATCTGAAGAATCTCTATCCTTTCCACACACTACTCCTTTCCCCTACCGAGTGAGTCACGCATACCCCGAAAGGGAAATGGCTTAATGGTGTAATAATAATAATAATTTTTTAGACTTATTATTAATAGAATTTTTTGATAATGACGCTAAAGCATATTGCACTGGAACATCCGCAAGCAATAAGAAAATAACCCGAGATCGCAGGCAAACACTGAGTATTTACCAAACTCCTAATACCCCAACCGATTTAGCTAACGGAACACGTTATTGGATGTCTTCGATAAAAATCATTAGCACTTGTCCAATACTTCAAGGTCCAAAATCTTTTTATATCCAAAACAATTATTTTAATATTACTTTTTTTTAATTTTCTGTGTCGTTAAATATTCGTAACCATTTTTGAAGAGTTCAATATAAAATTGTTCTGTTTTTTAGAAGTATTCTACGTTATATGCTTTGAAAAAACTTAAGGCTACATATTTAAATTTGATTCTGTGTTATTTATTACTTGAACAAATATAATTTCAAACTTTCCGATCTCAATAGCAACATCTTTTTATCTCTTTATCAAGCAAAGATTTTCAAAAAGTCGTTTAGCATCATAATTAATCCAATTACGCTAAAAGACACAAATATTTAGTTCAAGATTCAACCTATTATTCACCAAGGTATAAGCTTATATTAACAATAACAGTACTGCTTTTATAACCAATTTTCCCGTCGTCCCAAAATTCGAGATAAGTAGTCAATTATTTATCATATATTTGGCTGTTCTTATTCTCTAACAAATATGATTAAAAAATTGAAACAGTACACTTTTTCTCACGAAGAGAAATGATTTTTTCTCTAAATCAAGTGGTAGACACATAGATCATGATATTTCCCTAAGAAAATGTTTCAGAAACTCTCAATTGTTATTGTTTAGTAACAAAAATGACCAAACCATTGAAAAAGTGGTATTGTTCCTTGGGAAAATATTATTTTCTCTAAGAAATCATGTTGAAAATAAATTACGCGTATAACTCTAATCAAAATTTAATAAAAATCAGTAAATTTAATTATAATTATCAAATATATTTTTCAAATTTTTTATTTACTTTATAATATTTGTTGTTAGTCATAGAAAATATTGAATTTTCTTATAATTTGCTGTGATTCTTAATCATTTACATGACTGTTGCATACACGCACTTTCATTAATTATTTATAAAAATGTTCATAATGAATTATTAATCGACAATATTTAGTAATTATCCATGATGCATATCATTCTCATACATATTTTTAGCATTTCAGTTAGGCGAAAATATTTTTGTGTCTGCCAGCATTTTTTTGAAAACAGAAGAAAAAAGAGTACCCAAGTCGAAATTTAGATCCTACTTTAAATTTGCAGCTCCTTATTAGAACCTGCTTTGACGCTATTTAAACTTATAGCCCCTGCTTTAAACGTTTAACTCCTAGAGAATGAAACATTAGAGCCTATTTTGAGGCTGTAAAACCTCTCTGAAGCTACTTTGAATCTTTATAGCCTATATTTTTGTAACCCAAGACCCTACTTTGAGGCTGTTTAACCTCCCCTTCAATAATGATCCTATATTGAATCTTTTGTGCCTACAATGTTCGAACTTCATAAAAATACAGTAAAAATTATTTTCTACTTAGGTTAATTTAACTCATTGTTCATCGTAATGACTGAAGGCAAACTTAATTAACAGAAATATTAATTCAAGATTCAACCTAATTGTCATTGATCAGTTATATATAAATCAATACTTCTTTCCAATCCTTAATTACAGAAAAATATTTTCTCTTAACTGAAAATGCTGAAAATTTGTATGAAGATGATATTCATCATGGAAAATTACTAAATATTGTCGATTAATAAGTAAGTATAAACATTTTCATCAATAATTAATTAAATTTTATGTATTAAACAGTCATGTAAGTAATTGAGAATCTCAACAAATTATAAGAATAAAATATTTTCTATCGCTAACATCAAATATTATGTATGAAATAAAAAATTTGAAAAATATATTGACATATATATTTAAAAATTATAATTAAATTTATAGATTTTCATACAATTTTCATTGCAGTATTATGGTTAATTGATTTGAACATGATATTATCGAGAAAATAATTTTTTTCCAAGGAACCGTACTACTTTTCCAATGGTTTGGTCATTTTGGTTACTAAACAATAATAATTGAGCTTCTGAACATTTATTAGAGCAATATTATTATTTACATGTCAACCACTTGATTTAAAATAAAACATCATTTCTTTTTGTTAGACAATGTTAACTGTTTTAATGTTTTTATCATATTTATTGGAGAATAAGAACAGCATGTACCTGAAGTTCTGAACGTTCAAATAAACGAAATATTTTTTGACATTTCCATTTTACCCATAAATATTGTTCCAACTGAATTTTAAATTACGCATAATTCTTTGTCAATAGTAAATTATTTTCAATATAAATTAACAAACATTTTAGCACTTTTCCTGATTTGCAAAGTCACCAGTAAAAAATTTGGTTCATCTGAACGTTCAGAACTTCAACCACATAAAAACAGCCAAATGTATGAAAAATAATTGACTACTCATTTCGAATTTTGAGACGACAGGACAGTTGGGTAGAAAACCACTCCTGTTATTGTTAATATATACTTATTTCCTGATGAATATTAGATTGAATCTGTAACTCAATATTTGTATTTTTCAGTATAATTGGATAAGTTATGATGCTGAACGACTTTTGTTTCGTTTAAATCTTTTCTTAATAAAGAGATAAAAACATATTTTTATTGAAATCAGCAAGTTTGACATTGTATTGATTTAAGTAATAAATTACATAGAATAAAATTTAAATATATAGCCTCAAGTTCTTTTAAAGCGTATAACGTAGAATACGTCTAAAAAACAGAACAATTTTATATTGAACTCTTCAAACATGGTTTCGAATATTTAACGACACAGAAAGTTAAAAAAAAGTAACTATTCAATTAATTGTTTTGGATTTAAAAAGATTTTGGACCTTAAATTATTCGACAAGTGCTAGTGATTTTTATCGAAAGCATCCTAACGCGTTCCGTTAGCTGAATCGGTTAGCGGAATTTCAGTGCAAATTGCTTTAGCGTCATAATAAAAAAATTCTATGAATAATATGTCCAAAAAATAAATGCGAATATCGTTGATATTTATATCACAGTTATTATTTTATTTTTTCTGATAAACAACAAAACTTATTTTTATTCATCCATATTGGTGTGAGATTACAGAGAACCTGCTTTGATGCCACAAGTCCTACAGTAGTAGCTTAAGCTTTAAAGGAGGTTCTAATTCATCTTAAATATAGAACCTACTTTCACTCTAAACGTGGAAAAACGGCCGATTTCAGAAACTTTTAGCGTCAAAGTAGGGTCTAACTTACATTGAAATCGCTGTTTATTTAGAACCTACTTTGCAGCTTCCAGCCCCTACACAGGTAAGAGTGACGGCTTCATAGTAGGGCCTAAATTTCGACTCGGTTAATTTTTTAAAAACGGTGTAAAGAGGATATTATAAGAAAGAGTGCGAAGTTTGCATTTAAATGCTGTACTTGTGAAATATAATTGAAGCCCCGCCGTAGGTAGGTATAACAGGAACTGCGCGGGGGCCACGGGGTCTGCAGTTGTCACTCAGGCGAGCAGTTGAGCGTGAACAAACAAAAGCGGAGCGGGCTACAATGAGTTAATTCACACTCAAGGTCAGCCCCAAAATCGGCGGTATAAAAGAGTTTCACTGTATTTCGTTATCTTAAAAGATCCTAGTCGAAAAAATTAATGATAGAAAATGGTCTCTTATGAAAGGTTCATCAAAAGAGACGAGATTGTAGGATGCAGGTGAGATGATAGTGTTGCAGCTGGTCCAGTAGAAGAAGCTCTCACTAAAAACCTTGAAAAAATCCTGACTTAATTGCATTCTCATCCTAATGAGAAGGTATCGGTTTTATGTGAAAATATTCGTTACCGAGATATTTTGGATGAAAATTGAAAAAAAATGAGAGCATTTTCAAAATTTTTAAGACCATTTTTTTCAAGATTAAAAAATTCTATGTACGGCTATTCATAGTACTTGGAAACTTAAATGATTTTTTATGACGTTTTTCGACAGAAATAAAATTATCAGAGTTAAAGCAGTTTCAAAATAAAAAAAAATAAATAAATGAAAATTTTAAGCCAAATAACGCACGATATGAAAAAAGTCTGGAGAAGAATAACGTTGCTTTTTGAAAGACCAAAACAATATTATCATTAAAACTTTTTTAATTCTTTCGGAAAGTCGGAAATTTTAATTTTGATCACACACAAATAATGGAAAATAAAAAACTCCATTTAACAGTCAAAACATGCAAGATACAAAAAAAATGAAAGGCCTAAAATTGTGCACCCAAAAAAGATCTACAGATTTTTTATTAATCACTTTTATATAGGACACGTCGTTTTTATTTTATTTGTAAAAAAGACATTAAAAATAAAGAATGAAAATTTATTTACAATGACGCAAGCTAAAAAAAAAACCATTACACAAAAGTTGCTTACCCAAGAAAGAGCTACAAAGTCTAATTATTTTTTATAGGATGCGCAATTTTTGTTTTATTCGTAAAAAACAACATTAAAAATGAAAAGAGACATTTTTGGACAAATGAAACAAGTTATATGAAAAATAATATGACAAAAGTTGTTCATAAAAAAGAGCTGCAAATTTGTTGAGAATTATTTTTATAGGGTTCCTAGTTTTTGATTTAATCGTAAAAAACAACATTGAACATGAAAAAATTAAATTTTTGGACACATCACACAAATTATGAAAAAAGCGAATAGACAAAAGTTGTTCTTCCCCAAAAGAGTGAATATTCATATAAAGCTAAAAAAATAATAAGAAAAGAGCGGTTCATCCAAAAAACAGCTACAAATTTGTTAGGAATTATTTTTTGATATAATGCGCTTGTACCTTGTGTGAAAATAGCAGAAGGTACGAAAAAAATGTAATGGACAAAAGTTCTTGATCTAAAAAGGATTTACAAATTTTGTTGTTATTAATTCATATATAAGACAAGTAGGTTTTATTTAATTCGTAAAAAATAAGATCAGGAATAAACAAACTGAATGTTTGGAACAACGACGCAAGCGACAAAAAAGTGAAATGACAAAAGTTGTTAAATCAAAAAATATCTACAAATTTGTTATGAACTCTTGTTATAAAAATATATTAAAAATGAAAAATTGAACTTTTTGGAAAGAGACACCTGCTACAGTATGTTTTATTCAACAAAATTTGTCGAATAAATTATATCTACAAATTTGCTCTGTACCATCTTACGCTAAGACACGTATTCTTAGTTTGAATATTAAAAAAAAAATTAAAATAAAAAAATTTAATTTATGGAAAAACGACACAAGTTGCAATAAAATGTCTAGTAACAATTCTTTTTTATTAGTATACACACACTGAAAAGAAGATATAGCTGAGAAAACAATATTTTTGTCCTCAGAACTGTAAGTATAGTTCTTGCATCAACACTACTGGATGGGCCTCACACCTGTACCAATATAGGCGTAGCAGCTATACTAGTATTCCTAAACGCCATATTGCTCCACGAAGAGTACAAGTTCGTTGACGTGACAATGCGTGATAGGACAATTTTTTCAAAAGTTATGGTGCTACAAAATAAAAATGTACGCGCATACACGCACATACATTCACGAAACACTGTTTTCTTTTTGGTTTAGAAGGTCCCAAAATGTGAAGCTTTGACATAAAAGATAGGATACGAAAAAGCTTTCAGCAAAAAAAAACGCCTCGAGTAAATGATGCTTCTCTTCCATTTTAAGGTTAAGGTTGCATGGGTATGCGAAGCAGCATATTGGTCCCGCGACAAATCAGCATAGTAGCCTAACTGATACCGCATGGGTCGAGACACTATATACCCGTAGTTTGCTAAACTAAAATTCTCTATAGGTCGAGTGACAATACTGTTTTTGTTTTGAGCACTTCTATTGAATTATAAAAATAAGCTAATGAAAATACGTTTGTTACAATACCAATTCTTATTATGTACATATATACCATTAAGCCATTTCCCTTTCGGGGTAGGCTCGACTCATTAAGTGAGGAAGGGTGTAATATGAGGAAGGAGGTATAGATTTTTTAGATTGATCTAGAATTCTTCGTCGTTTATGCACCTATCTACCTCCCCATCTATCTTTCCGTGAGTAGTAAATAGGCTACCAAGATTTACGTACTTATAAACTTATTTTATTCTCTCATCATGAAGGACAATGTTGCATATTGTTTTCTCACTCTTTCCCTCAAATACTATAATTTTTGTTTTATTCACTTTAATTTTTAGACCGATGCTTTTCATGCTTGTATTCAGTTTGTTCAACATTCTTTGCAAGTCGTCAATTGACTCTGCCCTAACAACCTTATCATCTGCGAACGCTAGCCCACGCACCCTCACTGTTTCGAAATCCACACCCTCGTTAAAGAGGGCCATTCATAGACACTTGTTCATAAATATAATAAACAGTCATGAGGATATACCGCATCCTTGTCTAACACCTTGCATAATATCCAAACACTCAGTTTTACCGTAATACTAACACTCGCTTTACTACCAGTATATATTGTTTTCAGTAACAAAATTTGCTTCTATCCACCTTTTCCAATTTGTACTTTATTTTCCAATATCTGAATAAGCTGATCTAGATCGTGGTACATAAATAAATGTAAGATATATTTAATATAATAGAATTCAACATAATGCAGAAAAGTTCGCGATTTCGACAAAAACAAGGGCGAACCACGAGATGTTGATAAGAATGTGTTCGTTAAAGCCGAAGGAGCTTTAACAAAAGAGAATTTACGTTCACCGAATTACAGTTGACGATGCTTTGACCTTTAATTTTGAAAGGTCTGCACAAAAATTTAAAGTAAATACATTATTGAGTGCGATGCGCGAGAACCAACAGTCGCGCGCCCTAGCGCACTTTTGTCAAACTTGGCAGCGAAGCGCGATGAGAATGGGCCCGCGCAGAGAGCAGATTTTTCCCTTGCTTTATTCAGTTCACTTGAAAAATAACTCACTATCTAATACTTACATTCAAGTTATCATTTATTGGGGAAGATAGCTAATCTACATCTAACATACCCTATCTGTAATTCAAGCTTTGCACTTTGAAGATCTTCGAACCCGGATCGTCGTTATTGTCTGATTGTCGTGTGATAAGGTTTATATGAAGGTACATCCAATTAGAGTACCCTTCCTTGCGAAATTGACAAAATGTTCATAACAACATTATAGAAAAACCCCTAGATGTTTTCTATCCCAACGTCAGGTAGTTTCCTTGCAGCCTTTTTATCCGCGTGAAAATAAAATGCATCCTAACCGATCATTGTTATAGATTCAGATAGCTATCAGAGTTGTCTGGCGACAGATACATTTTATATTTTCGTGAATTAAAACGTTGAAATACCCTAATGTATTTGAAGTTATTTTAAATCCTATTAAATGACTAAAATCAACTGAAAATACCTTGGGATCTTTCATAATACCCAAAAATATTCACGATCCCTAAAAATCTTTTGAAATTATTTTAAATATTTTAAAGCTCTTAAAAAATTTTCTTGCAATTTTCAAAAATACCCTAAATGAATCACTTCAAATTATTGAAATCATAAATTATTTTT
>NC_046665.1:73413379-73414753 GCF_010883055.1 Belonocnema kinseyi
CCCCCCCCCTTGTGGAGCCCCAAAAATACCCCAAGAAACTGAAATTCACATTTTTGCACAAAATTGACACATAAATGCTCTTTTTCTCCCTTTTTTGCAATAAATTATTTTTAGTTTGTCACGTGGAATGTTTTTAAGTATTTATCAATTAATTAGGAATTGCTTAAACAATTTATTTTTGTGTAAATAACTTTTTTTGCACTTAATAATTGAAAGGTAGATTTTTTATGTTTGATTAGACAATTGGACATTTTTAGGAATAATTATATTTGTTTCAAGCATTTATTATTTGTTTAAACGATTAATTATTATTTAATTGTAACTTTTTCTTAAAAAGAGGTCCAAAACTCTAGTTTAAAAACATTAGTTAGCTTTTCTGCTTATTATTAAATATCTACGTGATTTAGATACTTATATCTTATTTTGTAATATATTCTTATTTGTTGACGAGGGTGACCATGCTCGCTGAGGACATCCATGTATAGCTATTACTGAGTGTCACTGCTATTTTTCTCTATTGTTCTCTACGTTTTTAATTATTACACAAAATATAAACACTTTATCAAAAAACCGGCTCTGCCTGCATTTGAGATATGACTATTTAGATGAGGTATGCAAAAAATTAGACAAAAATATTCAACCATGCGGTCTGAAAATTCGGACGAGATTAGACATTCTGACAAAGGGGAATGCTGGTTCTGGTCCTAAATTTTCATAATTATAAACAAAGTTTTTTTTCATATTTTTTTTGGTTGCTTTTTTCATAATTATTAAAATTTAGGACCATAACCACCTTTCTCAGTGTACTTATTTCGTATCCCAAATTTTAGACTACATGTGGTGCTTCCTGTGAAACCAGTTGGAAAAAAAAAAATGTTCGTAAGGTAGAAACTTGGTTACGTGACTCACTCGTCACATGGCCTTAACAACTTTTGAAATTCCTTCAAATTATTTAATAGTATTAAAAATTTCTTAGAATATTTCCATATCCAAATAGTTACTTATGAAAGAACATTCACTGAAGTAATATTTTAATTTAAAAAAGTGACTACACTGGGAATCTCACTTAAATAACACACATTTGAACCGTTCCTAGAATTTCTGATTTCAGAATTTTTGTGAGGCGGAGACCACGTGACCGAAAGAGTGACACTCAAGCGTGACGAATATCATGAGGGCCTGACTCTCGATGTTGCATTTGATATAAGTGAAGACCATTTAGGATCAGAACCGAGACTACACTTAAATGACATTCCCCGTGTATAGTGACTTTGTCTAATAAAATAAGTTATAAAATATTAAAATTTTTTTTTAAACTTACGTTCTAATTAATCTTTACAAATGATAATAAAAATTAAATTATAAATACATAAA
>NC_046665.1:73414853-73427975 GCF_010883055.1 Belonocnema kinseyi
GTCTAATAAAATAAGTTATAAAATATTAAAATTTTTTTTTAAACTTACGTTCTAATTAATCTTTACAAATGATAATAAAAATTAAATTATAAATACATAAATATGTTATAAAAAAAACTTAAAATTTGAAAACAACCCTGATCTTAGTGTTCTTCAAAATCATATAAATAAAAATATAGCACGCGGCTCGCTTCGTGAGCAGATGCATTGAAACTAAAGGTCAAAGCATCGACAACAGTAATTTGATGATTGTGAATGATCTTTTGGTAAAGCTCCTTTGGCTTTAACAAACACATTCTCCTCACATATCTCGTGCTTCGCACTCGAGTTTCTACCTGCAATTGTATATAATTCCCGTACATGTATATTATTACAATTTATAATATGCATTTGCATTAAAACAGACGTAGTTTCATTGTCTCGTTTAAAAAAGTAGGCATTTTTCAAACAAATTTTGTTCTGAAATATTTCAATGCAACTTCTGTCCTTTTTTCATAAACTCAATTTCCAAACTCATTTTTAGGATTTAAACGTTACACATACGATCTACAAAGCAGCCTTACCGTTTTGAACTTCTTAATTATATCCCTAACCTCAGTGACCCAAACTTTGCCAATTGAATTTTCTACCACATCGTGTCCTACATCGCAGTTGTGGTGCCATATTGCTTCATCTCCTAATAATTCACTAAAACAGTCTCTCAAAGCATCTCCTCTCTACTTTTTTCATGTAATCCGGTCACTTGGGGCGTGAAATATCAAAGAAGAAAAATGATTTTAAAAAACCTTACAGTGCATGTCAATTTGTCTTTATTTTTGCATCGATTGCATACTTAATTGTTAGTGTGCAAAAATCTGGTGAGAAACTGTCAGCCCTTACTTGCCGAAGAGCACCGAAATAATGCGCTTCTAGTAGATAAGTCAACTTTGATAAGCTCCTGTAATGTCAAATCTGACTAGAAGATTTCAATGTTTTTTTTATTTATTCTTCAAAGCCTTGAAAATTTATATCTTTTTCAAAAAAATAATGATTTACATAAACGTGACTATGAAGTAGTTTTAAAGAAAAAAATGTATCCTCAGTACTACTGCACCTACTACAACGATTAAATTATAACAAAATATATTGATTTTCTGTTAATACAACCATATAAAAAAGTTCGATTAATAATGACGCAGTAGAGAAGTTTGCTTCATTGAAGTGTATAGCGGTACATTCAAAGAACCGGGCGGGCTTCTGGATCCTTAGTTATCCTAAATTCATTGTTTTTAAACAATATATTCGTATGATTTCAATATTTTTTCTTTTTCAAACATTAACAAAGATAAGAGTAAAATTAACGCCATTGACATGAGATTCATGTGCATAATATTCGAGAAAACTCTGATGGACAAAGTAAGTAACGAGATAATTCTAAAAGAATGTGGTGCAGAAGAGACACTAGTAGACACATGGGAAAGAAATTGGTTAAGATAGTTCGGACATGTTGAGAGAATGCCAAATGAACGACTAACGAAACAAGTGTATCAAGGTAAAGTAAATGGCAGCGTGCCCAGAGGTAGACCGCCGAAAGAATGGTTAGAATGTGTGAATGAGACCCTAGTTAGAAGAGACATAAGAAGTCACAGAAACACGAGAGTCTACATGAAAAAATGCATGGACATAAAAGAAGCTAGAGAAGTAGGTCAGGACAGGAAAGTATGGCTGTACGGTATGGTGTTATTTACATAAATAACACGAGAATTCTGGATCAATTTGAAATTCCTACTATAATAAGAGATGATCGTATTTCTTTATGTATTATTATAAACTTGAGCCAGCGAAAATTATTATTCACGTTTAGGAACAGTCTTATTTACTTATTGAAAATGGTGAGTGTGAAAGTGATAATGGTCAATAACAAGTTTTGTGAAAAATATCGACAAAAGTAAGAATTTTAAGTAACATAAGTTATAAGAAATGTACGAAATTTTAGTATTCTTAAATAAGAATGTGTATTGAAATGAGTGCCGCTAGTAAGATCTGCAACAGGCATTAGCGAGAATTGTAAAAGACTAAACTAAAAACGCTCGAAAGTTTCCGAGCTATTCCGTCCATAGCCGAGCTCGCGACGATCACACCATCTGACCGACTGTACTGGGCTCATACCTTGGGATTCCCCGACCTCGTCTATCATGCTTCTGTTTGTAGTACAAAAATTTTCGTAACTTGTGAGGTTTAAATTAAAGTTTAAACAGATTTTAATTTGGAAATTTTTTATTTAAACTCTGAATAATTGACACATATAAAATAGAAGCTTTTAACACTTTTCAATTAAGAATTTTCAATTCAGTGCAGTTAAACTGCAAAACTTAAACCTTCACACTTTGATCAATTGCATTCTTCAAAGATCTCTGGTTAAAAAATATGAATCCGCGTTATCGTTTTAAATTCTCTAAATTAAAACTCATCCTTAATTTCAATTCGCATTAATAAAAATGTGAATAAATGAAACATGTCCCTCTTCCAACTCAATAAGAATGTAATTTAACAAAAGTTTCTTTGCAAAATATAGATTGCAATGAATTTAGATCAATTAAAATGTATAAGTTAAGACTGATTCACATAGTCCTACTGATAAATCCAGTGAGTCAGTCCGGTATAAAAGATAAAAAATCTCATTTGTATTTTTAATCGAAAATAAATTAATATATTTTAAATTAATTGCAGAACATAAAATAAATGAATACGATCGACCCTAATGTCAATCAAAAAATCGTCTTTACTTTTATAATAGTTGGGTCAATTTAAAAACGACAACTGTTGAAAAAACAGCAAAGATATCATCTAACTATATCCAAAAATGAACGCATCTTCCTATTTAGAAAAACTTTTAAAAACGAATTTCGTTCCTTCCAGTTCTATAATAACCGTAACAATAAAAAAATCCCTCTTTTAAATTCAGAAAAAATCGAAAATCAACACTTCCTCTCCTCCGACTCAATTACAATATAAAATTTTTAATTATCCTGTTCTGATTCAGGAAAAACTGAGAATAAAAAAAAGTCTTTTTTTAAGCAAAATAAAAATCTTAAAAATAAACAAATGGCCTTTCCCAATTAAAAAAAACTGTATCTCTTCCAACTCAATAAAAACAATTGAAAAATAATTTTAAATTGTTACTTCACGTTACAATAACAATTGTAACGTTAAATTTTAAATGTTTTACTCTGAAATTATTACCATTCAAGGCGTTCTATTTCAAGCGATTTAGTTTCAAATTGTTTACTTTTGAATATTTAATGTATAATTGGTCATCCAGATATTTTTTTATATTAATGAATATATTAATTTTAAGTTATTTTCACATTAAAATTAGTTTATAAAGTTTCAATCAGACATTTCAATTTGCTTAATTATTAGGGCTTTCGTATTGGAAAAATGGAATTTTCAACATCAAAATCTGTGAATTGTCTAATTTAAAACCGATTTAGAATCATATTGTAAAATAATTTTTGTACAATTTTTAAAACTTGGAATACAGTTTACTTTTTAAAACCATTAATTAATGTATATTGTTTCATTTTCAAATCCTTTCAATTGAAAATTTACGTTTAAAAATGAAGACATAAAGTCTAAAAATTGTAAAGTAAAAGATTTTTGAATTAAGCGTTGTAGACTAAATGATGTAGTAATTAAAACAGTTAACAACTAAACCTAACATTAAAAAAAAAGTTGAAATTGAATTTATTTTTATTTGCATTAGATTATGTTATATGATATTTGTGATATTCCAAGCGATTTGATCGATGGTTCTTCTAAAAATTTGTGAAATTCCTTGTGAATAAATAAATTCACTATCATACTCATTTCTCGGCTGTTTCCGGTTTCAAAAAATTCCCGGTCATTTCCCGGTTTTACGTCCAGCGGACACCCCACAAATTATAAGTTAACAAAGCTTCAGATATAGATTATTGGGAAGATAAAATTCAGTAAATGATAGCTAGTGTTATTTGACGAAAAATGTTGTTATAGGATTATTTCCTTCGAAACTTAGACACTGAAAAAGTTGTGGTATTTTATAAAAAAATTTAATTACGTTCTATATCTGCTCTAAGAGTAAGTAAAATATTAAAAACTTAAAATTGCGTTAAAAAATCAGAACTTAGAAGGTTCACGTTGCCATATTTATTATTTTATTTTAATTACTTTAAATAATGAATAATTAATCAATATTTTTTTATCTTAATTTTGAAGGAAAATGTTGAACATTTTTGTCTGATATAATTGCACATTTTTCAGGAGGTTCGAACAGAATTTCTTCCTCGATATATTTCACTGAAAATATGAATATGTTAAATATGCTCCGAATTTCAAGTAACTATTAAAATAGGAAAAAGAAATTTTTAACAAAAAATGAGGAAGCTTTTTTTTCTCGTAGGCTCAAGTAGGCTAGAGTTTAATATATTAAAGGAATTTTTCGTTAAGAGTTACATTTTTTTAGTGGTAATTATAATTTTCCTAAAAGCTTGTACCATTAGGAAATCTCTTGTCCTTCTATAAATATTTATTTATAAGGACAAAGAAAATGACTATTCATAATTAACTCGCGTAATTGTTCTATACTTATTATAGTGGTCTAGAAAATATCCTTATTTTTTCTTCTAAAATGGCTCGGTACCTAAAAATGGTTCCTTTTCGTGTAAAATCTCCTCTGTATATTGGTAGAATTAAAAAAAAAAAAAGGTATCTCTTAAGCTCATAATTTTCAAAAAATTGCTTATGTTATTTTAGTTTCCGCTGTTAATTGTTTTTTTTTTACTTTAAAATAGAAACAGTATCGAATGCATGTGTACCGAAGTGAAATTATAAATTAATAGTGGAAATTAAAAAAGCAATTCTATGCAAAAATGGACTTGAGAAATCCCTAAATATTTTTTGATAAATAATGACAATACTCAGCGGACATTTTGACACCAGAAAGAACAATGTGTAGGGCAGACACTTTTGAAAAAAGCCTTTTTTGGACCACGCTTCGTTTATTCCTACTTTTTTTACAACTTTTAATAAACTTAGTTAACTATCATTTAACCATTCGAATCCATTACAAAATCTAATACAGCGACTTAGAAATACTGTAATTACATTCTCATTTCTGAGAATGTAATGTAATCGTCCAAATTTTCGATCTCTGGTTTTTAACGAATCTTTACGTTTCGGCACTCGCAGAATCCGAAAATCATAAAATTTCATCGGTGCCTGTCTGTCTGTATGTCTGCATGTCTGTATGTATGGTTATCTGAATTTTGTAGCCACGCTAACTTTTGTAGGAATTGTCTAATCGAGTCCGCATTTGATACACTTCTGAAGTTACCCAAAATGAAGGCTAAGTTCGTTAATCAGATATTTAAACCAAAATTAAAAAATTGGGCGAATTTTCAAAATTTTGAATTTTTTTTCTTGAAATTTTAAAAAATGTTGTGGAAGTTTCTTATAGATGGATGAAAGACTCTAAATTATCTAAATAAAATTTTTTATTTTGATGAAATATATAAAAGTTATATACTTTTCAAAAATTTGAAAATTTTCAAAAAATATAAAAAATTATTTTTTTCGTAAATCCAAAAATCTCATTCAAAATTTTCACTAGATTCAAAATATATTTTAAAACTTTTCTAGCCGATTTTTTCAATTAGCCCAAAATTAAAAAAATTATAGCATTTTCAAAATTTTCAAATTTTTTTTTCTTAATATTATAAAAATTTTTGTCAAAGTTTCTTATAGATAGGTAAAACACTTGCAAATTATCCAAATAAAATTTTTAATTTTGATGAAAATTATAAAAGTTATATACTTTTGAAAATTTTGAAAATTTTCAAAGAATAGAAAAATTTAATTTATTTTTTAGATCCAAAAATTTCATTCAAAATTTTCACTAGATACCAAAATTTAAAAAATTAGAGCCTGTATAACCTATCTGTTGAGCGCGAAGCGCGATTATCGCAATGAGAATGTAATCGTCAAGGCTTTAAGTACTTTGAGAACCTTCTTTAATGACAAATTAAAAAAAAAGTGTTCAGCTTCACTTAAGAAAAAGGAAAATGATTAAACAACCACAGCAGGGCCCTATTAGGATCAGAAAAAATAAAATGTGATCATTATTTTGCAATATCAGAATAAGCAGTACCAGATCAAGGTGCACAAAAAAATGGTAATAGACATTTGATATAATAGTTTTTAACATAGAATGTAGAAAATGGCGCATTGTGGTCTGTGCACAAATGTGGAGGGTAATGCAAAGACCGAGCACGGAGCGCGAGATAAATATATTATCGAGCGCGAAGCGCGAGAACCAACAGTTGCGCGCCCTAGACGCGCTGAAACTAGCGAGCGAAGCGCGCTTTGAGAATGTGCCCATGAAGCGGGCGGATTTTTTTTCTATGTAAGAGTGTAAAATTCTTACGATTTATTCTAATCAAAGATATTAGTCTGCATTTTCATAGTGACTATTCGACTTTTTCTAACCGAACCTCGATTATCCCTAAATTTTTACACTTTATTTGAATTATGGATATGCGATAAACAAATATTAATATCCAAAGTCTCTCCGTGTACAACAAAAGTCCCATGAAACATCACCTAATGAATGGGAAGGGGGGTGGGGGGCGATTAGTTTCACCTTAATTATTAGTTTCTTTAGAGCATTTTCTGTTTAAACATATTTCTTGCTTTATTTAATTTTTTTGTATTTTTAATTTTTTATGTAAACAATTATTTATAAAGAGACCATAGATTGACGCAGACGCAGAAAAAACTAAGAGTACTATTTGTTGCTGGGAATTATTTAGAGCGATAAAGTTTAGTTTAGCCAACTTCGAGTCTTTAAAAAAACATATGTTTTTCATGGAAAAATACATGGAGAATAGACATAAGGAGCCCAAAGTAGTGTAACCGAAAATGAGCAAATTTTTGGCGTATGAGCATGGTTACAACACTTTTCGTTCCCGTGTATGGCGCTATTGTGGCAGGGGGACAAAATGACAGCTGCGTATGTTTACATCGTTGAAATTGACACAGTTTGCATTACATATTAAGGATTGTGATATTTTATTTAAATAGATCAATTATTATTTATGTAAAAAAAGATTTTAAGAATTTGGTTCATCGCGAAACATTTAATCGTTGCGATCCTGCAATGGACGAGGTAAGTTACATTATATGCTGATATGAAAAATAAGTATATAATTTACAAGTTTTAAATCTTGTATGCTTACGCATTATCGAACTGGTACGAAACTTTCACTTAAATGTAGCAGTTTTTATATTCCAATAATTTTGGCATGGCTCAAATAAATTAATTCAACGATTTACGAATTTTTAATTTTTTTTTAGCCTTGAGGTTATATATATACACGAAACCATGACGGCGGCCATACCCGTGCCAAACTAACGCCGCGCTCCTTAAGATTGAGCATTTCGGTGCGTTATTGTACATCCGACAGAAAAATGCTCGTTTTTCGTGAAGTCAATGTACAGGTCTTTGGGCTCCTTATATCTATTCTTCATGGAAAAACAAAAAAAGTTTAACCGATATTTGTGTAAATTTTATCCTGTGAAGTTAATTTTCGTTGCAGAGAATCTTTCGTCGGAAATCGATGTAAAGTTGATCTTGTGTTTTTTCTGTGGAAGGATCTATTATAAATTCCAATACTATTATTCAGAAAGCCGTACTTAATTTAAACAAATCATCCAGTATCACAAAATATTGTTCAAGACTGTTTGTTTATTCATACCATAGCGGTTAAATGAGTGTATGTGATTGGTCGAGTAGCGCCGGGAAATAAGACATCGATCGACTCATACGATCTTGTCATGTTAAAGAAAAATAAGGCGCGCATATGTGCGCAGATTCTTAAGACTGGAGAGTTCGGTCTTTCTATTTTCGCACATTCTTGCGGAAACATTTTAAAATTAAGATTCAAAACATCCATCGCTGTAACTTTGTGATTGTGAATTCTCTTTTGTTAAATGAGCTTAGCTCGAGAGTTTGAGCGCACCCACGGCACGCGATTGATGGCTATCGCACTCCGCGCTCGGTATTTGCATTTCTCCCGCATTCGTAGACAGACCTTTTAAAATGAAAGGTCAACGGACTGACAACTGTAATTTTGTGAGTGAGAAATCTCTTTTGTTAAAGCTCTTTCGGCTTTAACGAACACATTATCATCACGGATCTCGTACTTCGCACTAGATTTTGTCCAAAATGTCAACTTTTCTACATTATACACAACACTTTTATATCAAATGTAAAACATTAGTAATAAAATAATAATCTCTAATAAATTTATAGATCTTTTTAGGCGAACAACTTTTGACTCTCAATTTTAGTTTTGCCCAATTTGTTTTCTTAGCTTGTGTCGTTAGTCCAACAAATTTTTATTATTTTATTTTTAATGTTGTTTTTTACGACTTAAAACAAAAACTACACATCCTATCGAAAACTGATTCATTTCAAATTTTTGTAGGTATTTCCAGGGCGCGCAATTTTAGCTGATTCCTTTTTTCCTATCTTGTATAGTTTGACCAAAAATGAAATGGTTGGATTTTTCATTATTTTTGTTACGAGCAAATTTGGAATTTTCAACTTTTCGACCATTAAAAAAAAGTTGTTATAATCACCTTGTAGGGCTTTCAAAAATCAGCGTTTTACTTTTCTTGACTTTTTTCATATCATGCGTTGTTTGGCTTAAAATGTTCATTTTAGTTTGTTTTTTTGGATTTTGAAAATGCTCTAATTCTGATAATTTTTTTTTTATAAAAAAGTCATAAAAATAAATGGTTTGAATTCTAAGTACTATGCATAATCTTTCATAGAATTTTGAAATCTTAAAAAAATGTGGTTTTAAAAATTTTGAAAATGCGCTCACTTTTTGAATTTTAATCCAAAATAGCTGGTTTACGAACTTGTTCTTTCTTTTTAGACCATAAAATAGTGTGTTAAAGCAGAATTCAATCTAATCAATTTTTCGAAAGTCATCGTGCCTGCAGAATACGGACTACAGACTACAGACAGACAAACACCTTCGAAAAATCGTTTTTTTCTGACTCAGTGGACCTCAAAACGTGGAGATTTAATGAAAACCGACAAAGTCAAATTTTACATAAAACCAATACCTTCTCATTAGGATGAGAATATAAAAGAAATAACTTAAAGTGACTCAAATTTACAGAATTTCCTTGACGTTTCTCATTTTTTTCAAAATCTCGTATTTTCCCCGACTTTTCTGACTAAAAAGAAATCCCTGACTTTTTCCTCATTTCCAGGTTTTCCCTGATCTGCAGTCCCACGCTATCTAGGGTATCTGGGGTTTTATATCCAGTTCCATCGAATTTTGACTTTCAATTGAAAATGACATCGGTTTAGAAATTCAGTTTCAAAGTACACGTCTGACAATTGTTCTTTTACAGCTTTGTGTCCGCAATCCCGCAATCATAAATCGAAGGCTATTGCGGTTGGCATGAAAGCTTTCCGAATACAGGCACCAGGCTTTCTATATTAGCTCTCGTAGTTAGATTTTAGTTTAATGATTTCCGCCGGACAATGACTGCGGTAATAGCGTCCGAATCCTGTCCACCTCGCCTCGTCCCGAGCACATTCTCCGAATGCTTCCGTGGTGCGGATCCGCGTGCTCGCCGCAAATACAACGCATTTCTCTGTATGCACGTGTCCAGAAGGTAAAGAGCTGTATGCTAAGTTCGCAACACAATTAATTTTATAGCTGTCTTTCAAATCAATAATGAAGTCAAATATTATTTATATTTTTAAAGTAAATCCCTGTCCTTTGTCTCAGTCATTGTCTTAATCCCTCACAGACAGTGTTTAAAGGGCGGAGGCTAAAAACTAAGGCTGGTAACAAGAGGGGGGCGGGGGGAGTTATAAGTGGAAATAACGTTACGAACTTAGATAAAATGTTGAAGCTAAACTCAATAAGAAAATCGAACAGTATTTTGGGCAAATGTTCATTTTTTATTGAAAAGACTAATACTATATTTTTGGTTCAGGATGCATCTCGTTTAGTAAAAAATTCTATTAATTGATCAAAAATTTAGTTATTTTGTTAAAAATGCAACTATATTGTTAAAAACTTATCTTTTTTATAGAAAATTTAACTAATTTATTAAAAATTCATTTTCTTGGTTGAAGCTAAACTATTTTGATGATAATTCGTTTCATGATTGGTGAAAAATAAATCTTTAAAACTGACAATTAAACTATTCCATTTTTGGTTAAAAATGTGTCTTATTCAGTTCAAAGTTAAACTATTTGATAAAAAAAATATCTTTTTTGGTTGAAAATTCATATATTTTGTTGGAAACTATCTTTCTTGGTAGAAATGAAATCTTCTTGGTTGAATTTATAAAGATAGTTATAATCCCAACTGTTTGCTTTTAAATTAACTTATTTGTAAAAACTTCTGCTATTTTGTAGTAAATTAATTTTCTTGACCTAAACGTTGAATAATTTGGTACAAAATTAAACTATTTGGTTGAAAATTAAACTTTTTGGTTAAAAGTTTAACAACTTTGTCGAAAATTATTTTTTTATCTTAAAATTTAACTATTCCATGTTTAGTGAAATCTTTATCCTGTATATAGTAGCTAAGATAGAAATTCGTCGTTTTTAATAAAACATGAATCTTCCTAGACGAACTTCATCTTATTGGTTAAAAATTTAATCATTTTGTTGATAATACGTTTTTTTTGTTCAAAGTTATTTTATTTATTAGAGTTTTTATCTGGAAGTTCATGTATTTTGTTGAAAAGTTGCCTTTTTTCTTAGAAAATTAGGCTTGTTTGTTGAAAGTTCAACTTTTTAATTGATAATTAATTAATTAATTAATTAATTCACCATGGTGAAAGGGATTTTTTTTTATTAAAACTGAACATTTTGATGAAAATATTTTTATTAAAAAATGATTAAAAATTCAATTGTTTCGTTCAAAATCTAATTATTCTTGACAAATTTGACTATTTTGTTGTAGTCACAATTTTTGTCAAAAATTTAAGTATGTTATTAAAAATTTATCCTTTTGTATTGAAATTAATTTCGTCTTTCATGGTAGACAAGTCATCCTTTTTTTTGTTGAAAATTTCTCTTACTTTGTTGAAAAATAATTTGTTTCAACAGAACAGTTGAATTTTCGAAAAAAAAATTTCAATACAATAGTTGAATTCACCACCTATAAAGATGAATTTTCCACAAAATAGTTAAATTTTTACAATTATCAATAAAAATGTTGCATTTATAACTTAATAGTTAAACTTTTTAGCAAAAGGGACAAATTGGTCGAATTCTTAAACTAAAAATTATTCATTTTCAACTAGAAATTAAATGGTTCAATTTTTAATCCAAAAAATTGATTTTGAACGAAACAATCGAAGTTTTAACAAAATAGTTCAATTTTCAACTTAACAGGCGGATTTTCAACTTTAACCGAAAATTATGGTTTCCCCTTAAACAATTGAATAGTTGAATTTTAAACTAAAATCAAACGATTCTTAACGAAAAATAGAAAAGTTAAATTTGTAGGTCAAAAAATTGATCCAGAAATTGAACCAGAAATGGATTAGTTAAATTTTCAATGAAGAAAATTATTTTTCAACTAACAGAAATGATTTTTTAACAAAATAGTTGGAATATTGAAATATGATTCTTAACCAAAATTATAATAGTAGACTTTTCAATCAGAAAGAATTAATTTTCAATTTAGTTTGTATTTAAGAAAAAAACGAGAGAAAGGGGAAGTTTCATGAAAACAGGAGGAAAAAGAGAACAATTTTACCAAATTTTTATTCACATTTATATTTTCCACGTTTCGTATCACATTCTGAGTTAACCCTTCCCCTTATACATCACAAATCGTCACAAAATCTGTTAGCTCTCCGCCTGCCAGTGTGACGTAGTTTTTAAACAGCCTCTAATCTGATCGTTCTGTATTGGAACAGAATAATTTATTTAAAGGTCTCAGGTATCATGGTTTAGAGGCCCTTTAAAAATTATCTGCAACGTCTTCGTCACGGTCTTGACCCTAACGTACTTTCGAATACGGTTTATCGTACAGGCCCCCTACAGGTGCATCGTTATTCTAAAAACAGTGGTGTTATGCCCCGTGCGGTGCGTCTTTCACGCACCGCGAACTTTCTTAACGATTGGCCACATGCGACGAATACGATTTCCTTTTGCCCGCTGGTCGTTCTCCTTTATCTTCTGGAGATAGTCCAACTGTCCTTTTCAATGGCAACGAACTTACTGGTCATATAAAGTACGTTACTTGAAAGAAAAAGAAAAGAAAAAAAAATAGAGCCATTGAAGAGGATTTCCCAATTTCACTTTTCTTGATGTTCATCTAAATTCTAACGGAATTCATTTCAGCCAACTATAATTTGCCAAAATTTATATTTTACCCAATTACTATTTCATATTCTTGTCATTATTCAGACTTACACTATTCCCTAATTCTTACGTTACCAAATTAGCACTTGTGATGATTTCATCGAGTGTTGTTTTTTATGGTTTATTCTGAAACAATCTGTTAGGCTTATTATATTTTTCAAGCAGAAAAACAAAAATAATAAAAAAATTACACATTCAGAAAATTTTTAATATTTAAAAACATCTTTTTTACAATATTTCAATTTAAAAAATCTTTCGAAAAATGAAGGTAAAAAGTATTTGGCCTGAATTAAAAGAACTTTTAAAAATATGCATAAGCGAAGCGCGCAGATTGGATTGTATCTTGAGTGTAGTGTCTTTATTAACAAATTAATTTAAGATAGAAATAAGATAAGCTTTCTTATGAATAATTTTACGCACCTAAATCAGAGCATGAAAAAATACATCAATCAAATTTAGTTTTCCAAACTACTTCCTGTTCGTCTGTGGAGATATAATTACATAAAAAAAGAAAAAAAAGAGGGACAAAAAGGAAAGAGGCAACCAAACAACTCCTTAGGGATTAAGTTTAAGAAAACTAACGGTGAAAATTTATTTGCATACAAAAAATTCTCTTTAATAGCAAGAACAGAAATTAAATTATTATACAATTAATATAATAATATAATAAAATATTATAAATTGAAAGT
>NC_046665.1:73428075-73441888 GCF_010883055.1 Belonocnema kinseyi
TATATATAATTTGTTTTTCGCAAATTTGAATGAATAGAGTGTGATATAGTTTATATCGGGTAGAAGCGTTGGGCACTTAGAATAAGGAGAGATGAACATCAGAATAATTTTAACAGGGGTCCCAGATATCACTAAGTACTTTCAAAATATAAAATCACCAATAGTCGTGATTTTAACTGGGACGATGTTAAGATCTTTTATCAGGAGAGGAATAAAAAAGAAAAAAAATCATGGAGATTTTATTCATAAAGAGACAAGGTATCAAAACTGTTATTTAGAAAAGGATCTCTCAAGATATAACAACGTTTGGGATAGGGTTAATTGAACAATTTAATTTCTATTTTTGCTATTGAAAAGATTTTTTTCTATGCAAATCAATTCTCATCAATGAATGTAACCTTTTGTGTAAATGTCTATGGTTTTTTACCTTCAAGTATTTAGTTAATTTCAAATAGCATAAGCTTTTATTATTCACACTGGTAGTTTTTCTATAATTAATCCCTGATGAGGAGGACTGAATTGGCTTCGAAATATTTTGGTCTCTAGCAGTATAAAAAAGTGGGAGAAGAAATAAGGAAAGTGTAAGAGGTTGGTTTTGGTTGATTCTTTCCTTTTTCTACTATCTAATTTTAATTTGTGAGTTTTTTGTGCTCTATTTTCGGCGCATAAAATAATTCATAAGAATACAGATTTCATTTCAATTTTCAACATCATTTTTTATTTTTGCGAATTATTATTTCTTGAGTGAAATATTTTTTCGCCTTTTCTTCACATTCGGGACTTCAAAAATTCGGCAAAATGTGGCAGGAAGAGCGGTTAATTTTAAAATCGGAATTTCCAAAATCCTGATGTAATCAAATTCTTGAGAATATTTTCTAAAAATAAAAGATATAATAACAGGAAACACATACACTTCACCCTATATTTCAGAATAAACAACCTAATAGAAAAAAAGATAATGCGGACAGACAAGAAAAAATGTAGTATTTGCTTGTGATAATTTAACAATTCGGCTATTCACTATTTTCCAAAAGCTGATACACTATATTCAAGCATTTGAAAATTCGGTAATTTAATATTGTTGGAAATTGAAAAATGAGGATTTTACAATTTCTGTAATTTAAAATTTCGTGACATCTTTTTTCTGTAGTTCTATGTTCCTTCGATAATTTAAAATTTGGGAAATCTTCATTTTTCGAGAAATTTCTGTTTTGGCAATTATTTTTTCAGTATTTTTCTATATTCGGGAGTGATCTCTAAATATTTTGAAAAAAATAAAACGAAAATTTTCTACTAAATTTCTCCTCATTTTTACAATCATGTAAAATGTATGAGTGGAAAAATGAAAATTATACCAAATAGTAATGCATGAAAATAGAAATTAGCATTTCAAAATATTATATTTAAAGACAAAATGATATCAGATTCTGATCGGAAAAATTGGAAAAACAAGAAAATTGTTCTATGTTCAAATAAATTTGGCTAAAATAAAGATTACTGAAAGTAGAATTTTTTAATTCTGATGTGCCTCAATCATATATATTCGCAACACAATATGAATATTTTTGTTGCGTGTAATTAAAAAAATGATATTGGATGCTTCTATATCTTTTTACTTCAGAATTTGAAAAAATGATATCATGGGAGTGAATGAAGCACGTGGTCAAACTCTCAAGGTGTATTGTTCAAAGCTACAGGATCTAAGTAGCATTTTTAACGAATCATCCTTAACTAACGGTAGTCTTAGGTGCTTTTTACGAACATTCTATTAACGAACTCGAAATCTAAACGAGGGCTCCAACCTAGTAAATTGATTCTAGGTCCACGTGCTAAAACACCCACATGCCATCTGGCGAAGAAGATAGACCCCTCTTCACTTTGTTCGTTTCTAATCCATCACAATACATTTCTCTTCGTAAACCACTTATCCTACCTTTCTAATAGTACAAGAAAAATATTTTCATAAAAGCACCATTGACTCAATAGCGGGAGCAACGGAAATTTTCGATAAGTGTATGAAATCTAAGATTCTTTCAAGAGCTTCTTTACAACCTTGTATCATATAATGTTTTCGTACCAGCTTGTGTGCCAGATTTGGTTGTCTAATTCGTTCTTTGTTTTGGAATTAACTATTGTGAATTAAAACATGTATTTCTTTTATTAATTGGATTTCTATAGTCACATCAATTATCAGTGTCAGTAGCGACTATACTATAACTTTCTGAAAAAAATATCCAGCCTCGCTTCCGGCTTTGGGAATTGAACCCGCGTTAACGTGCCTGCCAAGGCTGCAGAGTTGGAACATAAGACAATCACGATACGCTCTAAGCAACGATGATTCACAAATAAAACATCTAATTTCATCATCATATCATCTTTAAGTCAATTGAGTCTTTGGTGCAAACTCTGGAGACCCTCAATTCCATTCTTACGAGGGTGGGTGGAAGGAAGAAGATTGGAGGTGGGAGTTACGAAGATCTCAATCAAGATATGCTACTGGCCACGAAATAGCACTATCTTAGTATATTTCATGTTATCGGAAAGGGACAATCTTCATCCTCAATAACCTTCAAGGCTCGTCGTATTCCCGGCATAACGGACATTCTAGGTTTAACGAACATGTCTGTCTCACAGCTCGCACGAAAGCTTTATGACATTGAGAATACCAATCAAATTTCAAGATCGTGCTGACATTTTTTCAGTTTAAACTATAATTCAAGACACTTTCTAACTTCAAATCAGTGTGCTTAATTAACCGTTGAGTGAGTTTTTACTAGTTTATTTATTTATCGATGATTTATATATTGCTCGGCACCCGTAAAGAAATCGCCTGATGGTATAAAAAATAAATAGGTAAATTGTATTTCAGGACTTGATTCATTTATTGCTGAGTACAATGTATAGACATGAAATAAGCTGAATGCATAATTAATATTATCAAAATTCTGCAAGATGGATCAAATTAGTATAATCAAGTGGCCGCAAAACTTCACTTACAAAATGCCCTGACTACTCCCTGTTTTTTCCCTAAACAAATTTTCATTTTCCCTGACCATTAATATTCGAAGATCATCATTTCAATTTCCTAACATTTTTAACATTAAACATTTAATAAACGGAATAAAACAATAAAAGTTTAGAATTAAATGATTAAATTTTTTTTCAAATTTTAACAAAATATTTTTGAATTTTCAGAAGCGAGTTTAATTTACAAAGAAGGATTAATTTTCAATCCAAAGTGCGAATATTCTGTTCAAATATATGAATCTTCAATAAAGCAGTTGAAATTTCGATCTAAAGGACGATTTTTTAAACAAAATACTTGAATTTTCAAAAAAAGCAGTATAATTTGTAACCAAATGCTTGAATTCTCTACCTGCAAAGATCAATTTTTACCTACGTAGTCAAATATAAAAAAAATTAATTTCAGCAAAAAACCGTTGTATTCTAAATTAAATAGTTGAAATTTCAAGAAACAAAAAAAAGGAAAAGGATTTTTTCCCAAACAGCTGCATTTACAATGAAATATATGAAATTTGAAATATGAAAAGAAAAGAAGCAAAAAATACGACTTTTTAACCAAATAGATAATTTTCAATTGTCAAAGATTAACAAATAGTCGATTTTTTAATCAGAAAAGATAAAATTGAATAAAAAACCGTTGGATTTTTAATCAAATATATCAATTTTCACGACAAAGGATGAATTTTGTAGAGGACAGTTTAATTTTCAACCCAAAAAGGTAAATTTTCAAAAAATGATAAATTTTCATTTAAAAATGTAGTAGTTGATATTGCATCAACAAATTTTTTCTGCATAGTATTTAACTTTTTGAAAAAAAAATTTTAACTAAATAAATACACTTTCAATAAAATAGTTGTATTTTTAACAAATTACTTGGATTTTCAAACTACAAAGATAAATTTTTAATTTAAAAAAAACGTAATAGGTTAACCCTAGTATATGAAATTTATACTAAAATAGACAAATTTTAAAACCAAAAAGTCGAATTTTCAGACAAGAGGTTTAATTTTCAATCGAAGAAGACGAATTTTCGAAAAAGTATTTGAATTTTCAAATAAATATTCAAATTTTCCATAAATGAAGATACATTTCGAACTTAACATGGAAAAGTTAAATATTCAACACAAAATTATTTCTAACAAAAGAGATAAATTTTCTCCTAAAATATTGAATTTTTTTAAACAAAAAGAAAAATTTCCAATTGAGAAGAATAGATTTTTAATCAATAATAGAAAAACGAGATTATCAGTGAAAAAATTAGTTTAAACAAATAATATGAATTGTTAATAAAATAATAAAATAGTCGATACTTCAACCGATATAATTTTAAATTTTAAATTAAAGATAAATTTCAACTAAAAAGACGAATATTTAACAACATAGTTTTATCCCTGACCAAAACCGATTAATTTTTAATGAAACAATTGCATTCTTAACTAAAAAGATCAAATTACTACCAAATGAGATAAATTCCCAAGCAAGAAATTTTTTTTATTCAAGTGAGAGAAAAAATGTAGAAAACCTGTTTAATTTTCAAACCAAAAAGGTGAATTCTTGAGAAAATAGTATAATTTTTAATCGAAAAATATAAATTATGAATCAAAAAGGTATGATTTTAATTTAATTTAGAGTATGCTGTTATTTACAATTTAAATTTTAATTCATAACTTTTAAAGAACAGAAAAAAATCTGCCTCAGCCCGGATTTGAACCGGTAATGCCACTATCCATGAAAGAGCGTTGACGAATTAAGGCGCTTGAACCGGCTGTCAAATTCGCTTCCACCAAACTATTTTTAAACGGTTGAGTTGTTGAAAGCCATTTTTCAACCACATAATCTAAATTCAATTTTACCGGTCGGTTCAGCTAGCTTCTTCCCAAAAATGTTCTGGTAGTTGTTGGTTTTTGTAATTGAAAATGGAGTGTATTTTCTCGCTTGAAAGTGGCTTGAGATATACAGTACACGGTAGTGTATGAGTAGCGAGGGACAAGAGCGAAAAGCGTGGGGCTCGTCTGTATTCCTCAGTGTGCCTCAAACGGCTGTCAATTTCAGCACATCTAAACTGCGTCTAAATGGATGAATTATTGAACGCAATATTTTAACCACATAATATAAAGGAGATTATACTGAACCGTTCAACTAGTTTTTTTCCGGAGATGTTTTTGTTGTTGCTGTTTTTCGTAATTGAAAGTGGAGAGTATTTTCTCGCTTGAAACTGGCGCGTGTGACACACGTATTCATATGGATTTTGGGGCGCTGAATTCAAATTCGGTATCAAAAATCACCCATCACGTCATGGTTGAGCCATAACCTCAAAAAATGACGAAAAATCATGCACTGAGGCAAATAAATTTCAAAATAATGCCAGTGATGCAAATTTTCACTTCAAAAACATGTCGACAACTGTGAAGGATCAAGCCTTGTCTGATATCAACTTATTTAACATAACTTTACCCAACAGAATCTGACCTTACCTAACCTGAATTAACAGAAATTTATTGAACTACACGTAAAGCGGTACCGTTTGAAGCAGCTTGGGCTTAACCTTCAAAGAGGTCAAACCTATCCTAACCTAAATAAAACCTAACTTCACGTAACACAATTAAACTCATTGTGTATCCCGTTGTGTTTGCGGTACCGTTTCATTCAGCTTCGGCTTAACCTACATAGAGGTTTAACCTATCCTAATCTAAGAAAACCTGACCTAACCTAACTTAGCCGAATGAAATTCAACCATACGTGTAGCTATGTAAGCGTACGGTTCTCAGTCTTAAATGTGTGCTATATTTAATAGGTTAACTCGATCTTAACCTACAAATGAATCTAACTTAACAGAACCTAACGAAATTTTGCTTAACGCAACACAACTTAACTTAAGTGTTCCCGTTGTAACACCATAAAATTCATTTCATTGTACTACAGGTGATTCAAAATTTAGACGCACATTGCTCATTTGAAGAAACTTAGAACTACAAGTAGAATCTTTAGTTTAGGATAGGTTTGACCTCTTTGCAGGTTAAGCCCAAGCTGATTCAAACGGTACCGCAAACACAACGGGACAACACAATTAGTTTAATTGTGTTTCGTGAGGTTAGGTTAAGTTAGGCTAGGTTAGATTTATTTCTAGGTTAGGCTCGAGTGGACCCATTCGATGTAGCACATATTTGCTACTGGGAAAATATGCTTCCAGAGCTTTACGTGTAGTTCAATAAATTTCTGTTAATTCAGGTTAGGTGAGGTCAGGTTCTGTTGGGTAAAGTTACGTTAAATAACTTGATATCAGGCAAGGGTTGATCCTTCACAGTTGTCGACATGTTTTTGAAGTGAAAATTTGCATCACTGGCAATATTTTGAAATTTATTTGCCTCAGTGCATGATTTTTCATCATTTGTTGAGGTTATGGCTCAACCATGACTTGACGGGTGATTTTTGATACCGAATTTGAATTCAGCGCCCCAAAAAAGTCATTTAACAGAAAATGTCATTTAACAGTGAGAGAGATCGAGGAAGACATCGGGATTAAAAATTTTTTTTTTTATATTTTCAGCCAAGAATTTTCGAGAAATAGTGACCTGGTTTTTCCTCACGACAACGCATCTGCTTATTCATTACAGCTTATTCTTAATTTCTGATGAAACCTGGCCTTACGTAACTTCGGTAGGACCTGTACAATCCTGACCTATCTCACTGTGATTTATGGATGTTTCCAAAATTGAGTTATTCTCTAAAAGAAAAATAATTCCAAGAAGTTAAGGAAATAAAACAGATTGCGACGAAGCAGCGGTTTGCTTTTCGAAAGGTTACTTGAAGGAGTGCTTCCGACAGTGAAAGGATACCATGTAACAGTCGAAGTGAAAATATCATATTTAAAATTTCAAAAGATTTAACTAAATAATTAAGCTTAAAATTTTGCAACTCTTCATGAAATTTAAAACACAGAGAAATATAAAAATATTGACTTACAAAATAAAAGAACCAGAACAGAATTCAACTACTGGGTAATATCAATCCTGTTTTCAATCTGTATCCAGATAAAACTTGTTGAGTTTTAAAAATATTCTCATTTTTCCTACTCTGTCGAAAGTGAATTTGTTAAAGCTTTTTTTCGAACAATTAAATGTCCATGTAGTGAACAGAGTGTTATTCAGCGAGATTGAAAAAGCCTGAAAAATTATCTTTTTAATTTGCGAAAGTTCTGTATCGTCAACTCTTTTGACTTGTTTTATAAACTGGTGGGGGGTGAAACCGCATTTTGTATGTATGTTTGAGTGCGATGCGGTCGCTGTGGACACTCACTTTAATCCGTGGAAAAAAGAGGGATATAAATCGATGAAAAGTCCCGACGCAAGTGGGAAAAGTGTCGGCGACACGCGAGCGGACAATGAGATATTAATACCTCCCATTCGGTTTCGATTTCCTGGAAAAACGGTTGATGGAGATAAAATTACCACCGACAACGGAATAGCGTCACAATAAATCAGCCGCATAGTAGCTTAATATATATGTATGTATATATCTACATATGACATACATGTGCACGCACAAACGTCAACTTACATTCTTCATCATTTTTGACAAGAACTGTATTTACTCGAACTTAAAGTCACTCTCGTTTAGAAAAAAAAAACGCTTTTTGTTTTCTTATTTCTAGACTTTGTAGAAATTGCACAATGCAGAGATCAGAGTTAAAAAAGAGTTTATTCAAGGTTCGGGTCCAGTCCGGGCCCTAAAAATGTATTTGCATAAAGATGTGAACCTAAAATCTTTTAAAATTGTTAAGGATCCCGTTCAGACCTGGACGTTTTTAATTCCGAGGATACTAGGTCCCATTACCGAACCATTTTGGAACTTGTTAAGGATTCTGGACCCAAAAATTTAGATACTGTAAGAGCTAAGTCCAGTCCACATCTTTTGATATTTTTAAAAGCTTGAACCAGGCCTGAAATTGTCAAAAAATAAGCGGGTAGGCCCGAAGTTATTGAACGTGTCTGGGCAGGCAGGGAGGGGGATTCTTTTAAAAATACCAGACAATGTATTGTCATTTATCATTTTTAGTATTAATATTATTAATCATAATATGTAATATTTAAGGGAAACTAAAATATAAATTTCAAACTGAGATCGACGAAACCGATGAAAGTAACTTTAATGTTATACAAAATTTGCAAACTGCCGTCACCCAAAAATATTTAAGAAAAATTAAGGTAGGCGGAGTATAGGCCTATCATGTTTTTTCAATAATTTTTTCGCAGTTATAAGTCATTCTTTATTGGAATCAGCATTGGAAGAAATAGTTGCAACTTGTTTGGCGGAGTTTGAAAGTTGCAGTACGAGTCGGAATCAGACGACTCAGACGGTTATAAGTGCAAATAGGTAGCATAGAGTCCTAATCTAAAAACCCGAGAGGAAATCTAATCGAATCCATTTCACCCCACAACAATTCATTCCAATTCTGCCCAACTCCAGTACAAATCCAGTACAGTAAAATGCAATCCAATTCATTCCAATCTAATACAGTCCACTACAATACAATCCAATCCAATCCACTTCAATCCATTCCAAATCAACTCAATTTAATTCTCGAAAGGAAGGACGATTCACACATTATTTTTTATCGCACCAGTTAGCGCAAGTGTACGTCTGCATGTGAAAGTTAGGGTCACTGCACTCATCGTACCATGAAATATAGATATAAGTGTCCATTAGCCAATCAGATCGCAGTCTCATTTACTTTATAGTATGATGTACCCTGAGCAAAAATTGTACGGCCTATCCTAAAAAGTGCTATTTTTGGTTCCAAACAGTACCTAAAATCGAACTTATGGTGGCAAAAATCGCTTGAAATTTTAATGAAGTCCCTTTATACATTTGAAAATATTTGTAAATTGATTAAAATCTTCGAACTCTCTTTAAAAAATCCTTAGGAATCCCATGAATTACAATTTATTTTATTCCCTAAAGTTATCTACAAATTTGTTGCAATCCCTAAAAATTCAAATAAATCTTTGAAAATATGAAAAATTTATTAAAGCCAGTTAAAAAAATGAAAACGCTTTCAATATAAATTAAATGAAACTTATTCATTCAAGTTCTTTCAAGCGAACGTTCAGATCCATAGAAACCTTTGATATCTTTGGAGATCCAATCAAATCTTTTAAATATTTTGAAATTTCTTGAATGTACATCAAATCTCCTTGAAATTCTTGGAGTCACTATATATTCTTTGAAATAACATATATATGCTAAAGTTATCTGGAAATCCCTTAAAGATGAGCTTACATTTTTTGGACTTTCTACAATATATATTGCAATCTCTCGAAATTCTTTATTATCGGTTGAACCCGAGCAGAAATTATAAGTTGGTTCTTGAGAGGCCCTGTCTAGATTTCCTATTTTCTATCGAAGCCCTAAAGTGGCAATATATTTAGGGCGCAAGCGGAAACGCCACGCTCAGCTAACGAGGTCATCAGTAGGCAACCCATTGAGGACCTATTAATAGGGTCTTTATAGAATCTAGATAGTCCCTCACACATTGAGAAAAAAATACTTTCGAATCAATGTTGATTCAAATAAAATATTTTTAAATTATTAATAAATTTGATAATTCTTTAAATTCTGGAGTGTGATGCTATGGTTGCAATAGTAAAAAAATTTAACTAATACATTGCCATAATCTATTACCAGAAATTTTTGATTCAAAGAACGAAAATATTAATCCATGTAAAATACACCTTTTTTACAAAAGTTAAATCTAAATATCTTACACCTTTCTGAAGCCTCTGACAAACTCTCCCCCGTTTTCTCGTATTTTTATTGACAGTCAATTCTTCTTAACTATACTCCGCACGTTATTCTAAAACTAAACTTATTGTTAAATTTGACTAGAGTA
Source organism: Belonocnema kinseyi (assembly GCF_010883055.1). Classification (NCBI taxonomy): domain Eukaryota; kingdom Metazoa; phylum Arthropoda; class Insecta; order Hymenoptera; family Cynipidae; genus Belonocnema; species Belonocnema kinseyi. The sequence goes on from NC_046665.1 coordinate 73,437,989, forward strand.
GACTTATTGCTAATAACTAAAGACAAACGCAGTTTATAAAAATATCTACAAGCGCCGAGAATCGAACGCACGTGCCGCACGCTTAAAAGTCGAACGCCTAATCGCCATAGCCCCGATGTTACGCTTAGTGCGATTTCGTAAATGCTTGACAGCATTCATCCGATACTTTAGAAATTAGAAAAAAAGGTTTTTGAAGCTCGATTTGTTATATATGATTTTTAAACGTACTTAAATGATTTCAAATTAAATCGATCTTTAAGAAAAATTCTTTTCAAACTTTTAAGACACAAAATGTTTTATATTTTTTCAGAAAAAATGAAATTTTTAAAAGTTTACATCTCGGCGATTTTTTAATTTTTTCCTTTTTTAATTTAAGTATAATTAAGCATAAAAACATTGATATACTTTTTTGCACTCACAGCTGTATTAACCGTTTTATCTATCGAGGGCTTTACAAGGTCCCCTCGAGTAAATAATTAGTTCAAAGAAATTATTTTTTAAATATATCTTTATGAATAAAGCCTTTTATCTAGTTTAATTGAAAGAAATAGCGCTAAAAAGTGAGTATATAAATAATTAAAGTAAAGTAGCACACGACAATAACCTGTCGAGGGCCAACAGAGGGAAAGCCTAGATTCTTCCAGCTAGAAAACTTGGCTGCGGCCTCGTAAGAGCCAATATTTAGTTTAGGCATAAACTAAAACCCAGAAATTGTAATTTGCTTTAAAATACCTGGAAAATTTTTTTTAATCCTACAAAATTTATTGAACCTTCTTGAGATTTTTGTAATCTGTTGAAATTCTTTATAATCGTTAAACAAAACCTTAGAATTGTCCAAATCCTTTGAAATTTTATAAGCTCTTCATATTCCCGAAAATTATCGAGATACGTAAAAATCCCAAGAAATTATATTTATTGTATACCCTAGAGTTCTCTAGAAATTCGTTGACATCCCTTAAATGCCATCAAAATCTTTAACAATCTTACAAATCCAATAAACGAAGTAGAATGAGTGAATCTTGTAACATTCCTTAAAATATCTTATAATCCTTTCAAATTTTATTTATTTTGCAAAGTTCTCTAGAAATCTCTTAAACTCGGCCTTACAATTTTTGGAAATTCTACAGAATTCTTTGAAATCCCTTTAAGTTTTGAAATCTCATCAAATTCTTTGGGATTTTCAAAATGGCATTATATCGTTAAAATCTTCAAAATCTTTTAAAATTCCTTAAATACTTTGAAATAATTGGAAGTCCTATAAAATCTTTAAATTTTATCAATAAATTCTATGAAATCTGTTGGAATCATTGAAATTGCTTCAGACATTTTTAATATTCCTTGAAATTTTTTAATCTCTGGAAATTATTTAGAATCTGTTAAAATAACTTAATATTTTTACAATCCCTTATTTTTTTTAAATATTTTTTTTAATACATTAAAATATATGGAAATCGTACAAACCGATTAAAAGAAGTAGAAATCATTTATAATCCGTTGAATATAAATAAAAATTAACTTATTCCTTAAAGTTCCTCTAAAAAACATTCAAATCCGTACAAATCTTTGAAATCCTTATGAAGATTGGATAAAATGCTTTAAATCTGGCGAAATTTCTTGAAATATCTTACAATCTAATAAAATTTCATTTACTTTCCACAGTTTTTTAGAAATCTTCTGCAAGCGATTTTAAACTTGGTAACATCTTTGACATGTTTAAAAATCTGTTAAAATCTCTTCCCCCTTCCCCAGCGCATGAGATATTCTATAAAATTTCTTAAATTTAGTGGAATTCTTTAAATTAATCACTTTAAAATATTTGAAAATCGTAGAAAATTCTTTTTAATTCCTTGAAATCTCTAAATCTCCTAAAATTCTTAGTATTTCATACCAGTGAACTAAATCCCTTTCCGGATAAGCGCAATTCATTCGAATCTAACCTTTTTATATAACTGAGATTTTGATCTTTTAAAATAACTTAAACTTTTTAAAATCCTTTAAAAATTTGTAAGTTCTTTTAGATTCCTTGAAATCATTGAAACCCGTAGAAATTACTTTAAATAATTTGAAATCCTACGTTCATTAAATCAATCAATCATTTGTTTCCTGTTTCTCTATTCCTTGCATCACTTCTTTCATTATCTTAACATTGTTTATTTCTGTACTGAATTTATTATGATTTTCGTAAAATAGCGCAAAATAATCTGAAATTCGCTATAGGCTTGCATTGAATTCCCTGTAATATTTCTTCCTAAAGGTGGAACAGCGATAACAGTAAGCTACAAACCCTTTGAAAACTTTTCAAATTCTGGAAAAAATGTTAAACTAAAAAAATGTACCTCGAAAAAATGCAATGCGTTCTACTTCTAAAAAATATATGAGAAGCCCGGCGGTGACGGACAACTTTGCACGTGCCCATCTGTGCATGCCAATAGTCGGACAGACAACCCTGCACTTTCATCTGTGCACAGTTCAACGTGCACAGACGTCCAAGTGCCATCTGTGCTCAGGCACAGTTGCCCATCTTTGCACTTGTACATATGTCACTTGCCCAACTGTGCATGTGCACAGATGTCACCTTCCAATCTGCGTACGTTTATGTCTTTACGTGAGGGTGTAAACGAGGAAGGTCGCTAAATTTATTGAATTCATGGAATGCCTTGAATTTACTGAATGAATAAATTCTCTGAATCTCTTCAATTGTCTGAATCCCTTGAATTCTTTGAGTCCCTTGAATTATCTGAATTCCTTAAATTTTGTGAATTTCTTGAATTATTTTCATTCCTTAAAGTCTCTCAATTCCTTGAATTATCTGAAATCCTTGAAAATTCCCGAATTTCTTAAATAGCCCTAATTTTTTTAATTCTTCAAATTCCTTAAATTCTCTTAATTCCCTAAATTCTCTGCATTCCTTGAATTCGTTGAATTCCTTGAGTTCGGTGAATATCTTGAATTCCTTGGAATCTCTGGTTTTGTAAAATCCCTTCATTCCTTGAATTCCTTGAATTCTCCGATTTTTTAAATTTCCTGCACTTCCTGGATGGCTTGATTTCTCTGAATTCTTTAAATTCCCTTAATTCGTTGAGTTCTCTGAAGCCCTTGAATTCATGAGGATTTAATAATTTTAAATGTCAAAAATGTATTATACTTGGATATAAAGGACCACCATCATATAGACCTTTACATAAGGACATAAACTTGCACAGTTGTGCCGGCGATAGCTGTGCACGTGCACAGTTGGGCAAGTGATATATGAGGACGTGCATAGTTGTTACATGCACAGTCGGGCACGTGCAAAGTTGCTACGTTCAAAGTTCCCCGCATCCCGAAGGCCGGGCCTCCGCCTGCATGCAATCTCAGTGCTGGTTTGATCCCGACTAAAACTTTTAATTCCTTTTAGATACTGATTTGGTCATTTTAGTCCAATAATTTTTGGACCGATTCAGGCCTCTTTACACTCAGGTCCAAACTAAAAGATTTCAATTCGACCTGAACCTTCAAGATTCTGATAGGTTCGGTGCTGAAGCTGGACCCACCTAATACTTAAAGCTCCAGATCCAAATCCTTGTCGGAGCATTTAGATACATTGACCCCTAAAAACCCAGGGTTTCCCATCCCTGACATAATTTAGTACAGTTCCGGATCTAATGAAATTAAATTCTGTTCTAGTATAGTAGTAACTGTCAGACACGGAATGGCAATCTTTCTCAGTCTCGTGATTGATATGATAATTGTTCAATTATCAAAATTATCAGATAAACTTGGGAGATCTGACTTTTGATTCGCGGAATTCTACATTTCTTTGTGATAAAAGACAATTGAAGCTAAAGACCGGCAATGTTGATGGAGTATGGTAGTTGATCGTGAACTGTTAATGAGGTCGGTGTACCAGTAGGTCAGGTG
>NC_046665.1:73441898-73445703 GCF_010883055.1 Belonocnema kinseyi
GGGGGCGAACCATTGGGGTGATGCACCCCCGTGTATCCCACCCTCTGATAATAACATTATGACGCCTGATTGTGGAAATAAACACACGATAGCATGGAAGGACATACGCATAAACGGGCAACGCGTTCGCATGTGGCGTGAACTACCTCGTGGTTCATTAAACCGGTTAAACGCATCCCGGCAATAATTAATGACCGGCCAATTGAGCATTTCTTTCGACTCTGGATCGTGATTTTATCCCGCGAATATCATGAATGTCAATTAATTTAAGTTATTAAGCTTGATGAATGAGAATTATTTAATAACTCGCGGTCCGCGATTGAATAACGGGTAATCCAAATTATATGAAATAATTCAAATATTCCAGAGATATGAGCCTATATTTATCGTCAATCAAATTCGACCATTGAAAATTTCATATGGCCGTGGTCCCGTGTGAAATTTCGAAATTTTGGTATAAATAGCTGCATTTCTTCGATATGAATTCGAGGGTGAAGAGAAAAAGGACTATTTGCGCTAAAATTTCTGTACGAATAGCTTTATATTTATGGAAGTTCCTTATCGACGACTATTTTAAAGTTTCAATAATTTAAAAAGGGAAAATTCGAACGGGTGAAAAAATGGAAATTTGAATCTCAAAAGGAGTGCAGTGTTTATCAGCTTAGTAACAGATGTCACTCTCGAATTAAATGCTCATAATTAATATTATGTAAAAACTTTGAAGAATTCTGTCAAAATTTGAGTATTTTGAAAATTGAGATTTTTTAATTGAAATTCGAAATTGCAACACGAAATAGTTATAATTTTATCAATTAGTTAGAAGTATTTAAAACACTAATAATTTCAAGCTTTTTAATTTAGAAATGTTTGACTTGAAAAATTTAAACATTTTAAAGCATAGGTTTTAATGTCTAATTGTATGAATATAGTTAAATTTTCCAGACCTGTAATTTATAGTTCTCAATGCCGGAATTCACAAACAAATTTTAAGTCTTTCAATAATTGAAGCCTTTATAGAAGCAATGTTAGATCAATACAAATTTTGTATCTATGGTGTTCTATATAGTTATTATTTTTTAAACTGATATTCTATTCTGCGAAGGTGCTGCAGTCACTAAACTGTCAAAAAAAGTTTGAAAGTTCAATTTGAAAAAAAATGTCAAAAGTCGAGGTTTTTTATTTCGTATCAACTTTAACTTTTAGAATATTCGTTTCTAAATCTAACCTAGAAGTTTTGAACAGGGGTAAACAAATTGAATTGATGCAATTCTGTTGTTTCAAAAGGATCTCTTTAGTCTTCATTTCGAATATGTCGACTTTCTACTGTTATAAATAAACTATTTTTTACATTTGTGGGTTTAAATTAAAAGATTTTAATTTTTAAGTCTTTTAGTATTCTTTTACTCAGTTCGGCACATGTTATTAAAATATTAAAAATGAAAATTTTAGTATCTGGAATTTTAAAAGTTTGATAGCCTAAATAAATCGGGTTTCAACTGACAGACATAATATTGTTAATAATCTTAACATATTAATAAGCATTGTTTAAAATTTAATAACAGCTAAAAATCGTTTCGAAGACTGATTCACAGTACAACGAATTGTCTGGAAATAAGACTTTTTTCCTTGTGTGTAAGAAATTTTTGTCACTGAAGTGTCTCTTCTAATTCAGAACAACAACAAGAAATATCAATACTGCAGTATTTTGAAAGACTACACCAAATTTAGAAAAAATGGTTTTTGTCAAAATGTCTAATTATACCTTTTTTGTAATTTGGAAACAGCAGATCAATAATTCGTAAGAAAATTATCAGAAAGATGGACAGTTTTTACTCAAAGCTTTGGCAAACTTGCAATTACGTCAAATATTTTAATATAAAAAATCAGTCTTTTATCTTTTATAAAAACTTTTTATTAGTCTTGGATAAATATCTGACGTTATGTACGCCAGATCCACTGAAACAAAGATTTTGTGCCCATTAACTTGCCAAATTCGTAATTTTGTGTATACATGATGTTTGGAGGTTGTTGTAACATCCCTTAAAGAATTAAACAAGGAAACTTATAATCTCAAAGTCCAAAAATACGGGAGATTTTTTGATAAAAACATTGTAATAAAGTATTACTTAAAAATGAGTGCAGGGAACGCTACCTACAAGTAAAGGTACTTGAATTTATTTAAAAAGTTGTTTTAGCATTCCTTGAAGATTCAATCAAGCAATTAGACATTTCCTAAAAACCAAAATTATAATAGAATTTTTATATTGTTAGACTCAGAAGTCTCTTTACAAGGATTTTGGGAATCACATTATAGTAAAGATGGTTGTTAAGATTATTTAAAGGAGTTATTGAATTCCTTTAAAGATTCAAGTTGAGAAATTATATTTTCCTAATAGCAAAAATCACGGAAGTTTTTTTATTATTCTATTAAGGTCGGGAAATTACGGGATATTGGTTATACTATTGGCATCGGAAATAAATTCACAATAAACGTGCAAAATATATCATAGAAGGGAAAGTGATTGAATTTATTTTAAAAGTTTAACATTCTTCAAAGACTCAAGAAATGAAATCGATATTTCCTAAAAAGCAAAATCACGCTGCATTTTTCGATTATACTATTGGTATTAAGAGTTGCTCTAACATTCCCTACACATTATAACAAGGAATAGAATTACCTGCAAAAGTTAGAATTTATTTTAAAGAAAATCGACATTTCCTAAGAAGCAAAACCACAAAAATAACAATAATTTAATCGAAAAATCTCCCGGGAATTTTCTTGTTAGTTCATTTCGGTTTTCGTCCTTAAATGTTTAAGGAATTTTAACCCAACCCTTATAATAAATATAACGTTTTTATCGGCTGGGATCGCTGGGCTTATCGGCTGTTACGAAATGTGTAACAAATTTCTATAAAATCTAAAATACAGTCTATGTCGAAAAAGTCTCGAAACCATAGAGAACAGTTCTATAAAATTATTACCGATTTTTCGCCGCAAAAAATTAATGTCTTGTATTCTTATATTATTACTATTATACTCTTATATTTTTTCACATGTTTAAGTACACAATTATTTACTATTACACAATCACAACACTCCATTATAATCGTACGCTATGAAAATTTGTATTCGCCGTAGGGTTTGACCCTTTGAGTTTCGAATTCCTAATTCCTAACGCCTAAAGCCTCTCGGCTAACCTAGCTGGCAGTATTACAAAAAAAAATCTGAAATATAACGGACAACTGTGCACGGCCGTCTGCAAATTTCTATGAACCTTTCTATAAAAAATTTTATTACGCTTAATATATGTATTAAGATTTTAGATTTTAGAAATATTACAAATTATTATTATTATTATTAAATATTTTATTTTATTCAACAAGATTTAAATTAAATTCAAAAATATCTTAAGATATTATAAAATATTATGAAAAATCAATATATGGAACGGTCCGACACTCCTCAGGAAATTCTCTCTGGAAGTGATACTTCTAGAGGAAGACACCTTGATGCATCTAAGAAGAGAGAGGGAGGGGACCGCAGTTTTCTGAGTTATATAAATATATATATATATACGAGGGTAGTTCAATAAGTCCTTAGAATGACCAACAGATGGCGCGCGAATCGCTCCAAATCATCTGCTTTCAGTCAGCACCACTCCCGACTAGATATATGGTGCAGTCACAGTCCACATCTTCCGAATTTACGTGTTTTTATAACCAATTGAAAAAAAAATTGTTCGTTAAGAAAAATGGAAAAAAACGAGTTCAGAGTGGTAATCAAACATTTTCATTTAAAGGGTTT
>NC_046665.1:73445803-73449518 GCF_010883055.1 Belonocnema kinseyi
GAATTCAAAGGATTTCTACAAATTTCAGAAGATTTCTAGATATTTAACAGACTTTAAAGAATTGAAGAATATTATTTACATTTTAAAGTTACTTTAAAATCTTAAAATTCATTTATATTCTACCGAAATTCCACAAGAATTCTTCGAAATTAGTTAAAATCTCTTAAATTCATTTAAAATACCTTGAACTCTTTTAATATTTTTTTGAATCGTTTAAAAAATCTTTCTAAGATTTCAAATTTCCTTACTCGCTTTTTAACCCATATTAAATCCATTGAAATGGTACAAAGTCCCTTAAAATCACCAAAAATCTTTTGGACTCATAAAAAGTATTTTAAAGTCTCTAAAATCTCATGAAAATTCTTCTGCATTTTGGTATTCTTCTAAAATCTTTTAAACTTCTTTAAAATTACTTGAAATATTTTGAAATTCATTTATAAATTTGTTTCTTTTTCAATTAAACGGAATTTTTAAATCCCGTTAAATTATTTTGAAATGCATTAAATACTTTTAAACACTTGAAAATATTTTGTAATTACAAAATAATACATTAACACTTTTGAAATTTCTTGAAACTTGTTAAAATCATTTAAAATAATTTGGGAACATTAAAAACTTGAGAGCGTAAAAGGAAATTGAGGAATATTTTAAACATTAAACAAACGCTTTGCCTGGGGTCGAGGGACGCGGGAAATATTGCTACCTTCGCACAGTAGGGACTTGCATTTTATAGAACTGAGGTCTACAGATCTTATATTCAAGTACTTCACAAACACTCGATACCTCAAATCAAATTTGATAAGGTTTTTCATCATGTTTTCGAGACTTTTGCTATACATTTAACAGAATTGAGGTATCCAGACCTTATAATTATGTAATTACAAACTCTCAATACCTCAAATATAATTTCAACAAAAGTTTTAAACGTTTTTTCATGAATTTGTTCATATATTTTATTAAAATTTTTAAATCAGAGTTCAATATGAAGTTTGCAGAACATTTTTAGAGTTATTATACATTTGCTTTTCCTTAAATCCGGAAATTTATGCAATATCTATGATATTTGTTCAAGATTCGCTCTTATCCCTGACTATAGAAATAATTCAGGAAAGAATAATGCACTTTTTTCCGTGTACGTTTATTTTAGATCGATTTCCAACACTAGTAGTATAATAAAAAAATCTCCTGTTATTTTGTTCTTTATTATGCGTTAATTTTCATGCTGGAATATTTAAGGGATGTTGAACAAGCCCAAAATATTCTGTATCTTCAAAATCTTGAATCTTTCAATTTCATAAATACGATAGTTTTATTTCAGCGTGTCTCAATCACAAAATATAATACATCTAGCCGAATATAACAAAGAACTTTTTAAAATATAAATTTCAATAATACACGAACTTTTTTTGACAAAAGACATGTTAAAATTGAAAACTTAGCAATTGTTAGCGTAACAACTGTCCATTTTTCTAAAAATTTTCTTTCGAGTTCATAATCTGCAGGTTCGAAAATACAAGACAATTTTAATAATTAAATATTTTGACAGAAAGACATTTTCTGTACATTTGGTGCAGGACCCTTTTAAAAACCAAAATATTATACATAAATTCGTGAAAAACAGACATGTTATTTTTACTTGAGGATTCGAGAACGTGAGAACAATGCAAGAGCAACAGGCGTCTCCACCTGGAATGTATCCAGTCGTGCGCCTCAGAATCTTCGCTATTTGATCGGTTTCGATAGGACCAATACGTGCGTAATGTAGCCAGCCAGCAGAGGGGGAGGGGTATCGAGTGTGTGTTTATTTGACGATATATGTTCATATATGTAGGTAACAGGGTCAGTGTGCCCGCCATGTCGAAGGGGGTAGTCACCCTTTCTCTCGATATCGCTTTGATAATGCTATTACGTCACTCCACTGATCGTGTTAATTGTCTGACAGAAGAAAGTTATTGTGTTCAGCAAATCATATCCTGACACTTTTAAGCTAAAATTTCACCCGTTTTGTCGAATCTGGATGAGTCATTTAACGATGACGAATTAATCATGAGATCAAAAAAGTAACATTATTGACGTTATATTTTACATTTTTTTATTCTAGCGACGTTTCTTTTTTTGTGAGTGGAAGGGATGGGTCCAAAGAATTTCTCTAGCAAATTTCCTCTCACTATTTTTCTTTAAATATGCTAATTAAGTCTTATCCTGCATTTCTGCCCGTTGAAATCACATAATTTTTATACTATTTCAAATTATATCACAGTTTGTTGAATTTCTTCTATATTATGTAGAATAGGTAGTGGTGAATGTGATAACGGAGATAATGTGAGAAAAATAAAATTTTGAATGAAAAAGATATTAGTTATTAACTTTGTTTTTCACAGCATAATGATTATATCTCTTATTATTTGTGAAACAAGGTGGATATCATCAAATTATGTTTTAATCCAGCGATTCCCAAACTAGTGCCGCCGGCCGATGAGGCTGCCGGCGGCAGGGGGAAGCCACCCCGGGCCGGGCAGCCCCCGATGGGGAAGCCAGTCCGGGCCCAGCCACTTGGCAGCCCCCCCCCCCCGCGATGAGGACCCTTTCACTGTCGTGAGATTTAAGGCTGTTTCAATAACTAAAATCCTAAAGATATGGCTCAATTCAATTCTATTTCTCTAAATCATTTTCCTGATGTAATTTAAAGGAAATGAAAAAAAGTTGATGAAAATCGGTTAACATTTCGAGTAATTACGAATATCGTTAAGAACACGCAAAATTACAAGAACTGTCAGCTGGCATTGAAGATATTAACCGATTTTCATCAACTTACTTTTCATTTACTTAGAATTAGATTAGGAAATTGATTCAACTAATTAAAATTTAATTAATTAACATTTTAACACATTTTAATTTTTCTCAACCGGTTCTAATTCTGTCGCGTGAAGCATGGTGTGTCAAGCAGTGAAGCAGTCAAGTGTCCCTCCTTGGCGGCAGGGTATTGTGAAAAAATATGAGGGTGGCAGCCCTGACGCTCCCCAGAAAGTGCATAAAAAGTTTGGGAATCGCTGTTTTAATCAATATTTTTTAACGAAACTGAGATCCTTTTTAGAAAACTTCAATTTGAAATAAAGTCATCTGGTCTTTTACTTTATATTTTTCCTGCATAAAGATCCTTTTTTTTAGCTTTTTTGGGAATAAAGAAACATATTATATTTTTCCTGAATATCCACTGTGCTTTTTTTAATGTCGCATTTTTATGATTTTTGATGATAAATTATGTCAGGGTAATTAAAAATCAGGCGAGGGGGCAAGTGTGCTGTCTGTTTTTTTCTTTTTCATTGTAAAATATGCAAATCTGTTAACTGTCCCTGATATTCTTAATATTTTGATACATACATTAAGACAAATAAAATTTGTTTAAATATATTTATAAATCATGCAATTATTTAAAATATTTGAGTTCTTCATTATCACTGAAACTTTATCCCCAAATTCAAAATTTCTTATTTTATTCTCATTAATATTTTTATAAATGCCAAGAATTGAAATTAAAGAGACATCACAAGAATATCAATGGAAACGTATGAAAATTACTCATTAGTTACACCATTAAGCCATTTCCCTTTCAGGGTAGGCGTGGCTCACTCGGCAGGGGAAAGGAGTAGTGTGTGGATGGGATAGAGATTTTTCAGATTGATCCAGAATTCTCGTGCTATTTATGTAAATAACA
>NC_046665.1:73449618-73452011 GCF_010883055.1 Belonocnema kinseyi
TTACATTTTAAGTGAATTTTAATACTACAATTCTGAAATGTTTTCAATTTTTAGAAATAATTTAACTAATTTCATGTGTACTTAAAATAAACTTTTTTTTAAATTGCATATAACTTATTCTCAGTAAACAAATTATATCTTTAAGCACTCAGGGATGGTTCTTCTTTTTGAATTTTTATAAATTTATTTCATTACTTATTTTTATTGAAAATAATTGGAACTCTTGCGATTAAAAGCAGGGATTCAGCTTGAGAAGAAATGTGCTGAAAGTAATTTTTAAAAAATCATTAGAATTTTATTTTTAAAGACTGACAATTGTACACAATTTCCAGGCGCATCTTTTTTTTCTTCTACAAGAATTTTTAGATTGTTCTGTTTTCAAATAAGTTTATCCTACGTTCTGAAAGTTATCTAAAGTTTAAATTATTTTTTAATTTCATTAATTCTACTAAATATTTCTTGAATTTATTCGAATATTAACATTTTTAAAACTTTTTAATCATAGTGAATTGAAACATTTTGCTTTTAAAACCTTCAAAACTCTTTTTCGAAATTTTAGGAAATTGTTTAATGTGTTTAAAAGTCTTCTTTAATTTTCTTTTAAAGTTCATTTCTCAAAATAAAAAATCATTCAAAATTTTCACACAAATATTAGGAAAATAATTTTTTTTTTTTAATCTTTCCGGACTTTTTTAGATACTTTGATCATTTTTGAAATCTTTTTTAATGTTTTGCAATGTTTTAAAATAATCTCCTGAAATTAATTTTTGGCAATAAAAAATTTACTTTAATAATTATGGCTAGGAACCTTAAACAATTTTTTTCATTTCCGTGAAACCTTACAAAATTAAACAACAAAAAAATATCTTCACGAGTTTTATTTATTTTCAAATCGTTTTAAAATTCCTCAATATCTATTAAACTTACGCAAATTTGAATGCACCTTTTGTAAACCAACATAAACTTTTAAAAAATTTTGCAACATAATTTCGCAAGAAGATTTAATAAGAATTAAGTTTCTTATATCTTTCTATAATGATATAATATAGCAAAATTGCATGGACTTTCATTCTCTTGACACCCTGAAAAATTCAGTTTACTTAAAAATTCCTCTTAATCGCCAGTTAGCCACCGAAAACGAATCGTGAAGTCGGGGGGTTCGGGTTCTTGCTCGTGCATTTTCAGCTCTAAACGAGGCTGTCCTACGCAACAAGTAACACCAGATCGATGCAAGAACTGTCAATAGTCGCACTGGCTGAGATGAAAAAGGTACGATCTCACGTTCGACACCGAACTTTGCACCTATAGAGATGTGGGATAACACGCTTCAGTTGCAGAGCGAAAAACATTCACTTATCGGCGTGATTCAGCGACTTTTTTCTAACAGTATGGTGTATCAAGGATTTTAAACTTTTTTCAGATTTTTAGAGATTTCAACCAATTGAAAGAGATATATCTGCAAATATGTTAACGAATCATAAGCAATTTTAGCTTATTTTAAGAAATGTAAGTGGGGTTCGATAATTCCATGGAATTTCAGAGGATTCACGAATATTATGAAGGATTTTAAAGGAGTTTTGAGGCATTTGAATAGCTTTCAAAAAATTGTATATGGATTTAAAAAAATCTTAATATATTTGTAAGTGTATGAAGGGATTTTAAAAGATTGGGTTAGATTTTCACATGTTCGAAAGATTTCAAAGAATTTTAAAGGGATTTTAAGGCAACTCGTAATATTTAGTAATATTTACGGACTTTCAAGGATCTTGACCGTTCTTTAGACTTGAAAGGATTTGTATGAATAATAAGGGATTTTAAAAGGATTTTTATGTTTTTCACTGTCTCAAAGGATTTAAGAAGATTTTACGGAAAATCAAAGGAATTTAAGGATTTCTACAGTCTTTAAAGTATTTCAATACCTTTTTCAGGGAGATCAACCGTATTAAAGGGATTTGCGGAGATTAAACATACGATATTTATGGAATTTAAAGGATTTCTAATAATTTTCACATTATTTAGAAAAATGTTAAGGCTTCACAAAACTTTCCACAAATTTTATGGGATTTCCAAGGATTGCAACTCGGATGACAAAGATTTTCAGGGATTCCACGAGATTTCAAGAAAATTGTACATCACATCCATACAAGATTCTTGTTTAGAATTTGGCCAATATTATTTTAGAACATTTTACTTTTAATTGTCTTCTTCTTCAATAAGAAAAAATTGGCCTGTAAAAAATATTTAAATCATTTTCTTTGGTAGTGTGTCGACATTTTCAAATTTTTCATTATTAAATAAAACAAAAACTATGGTGTTCGAAGGAAATAGTGAGAAAACGCTATGCAATATTTTATTAAATGATGAGAGAATTGAACAAGTTGATAAGTTCGTAT
>NC_046665.1:73452111-73471071 GCF_010883055.1 Belonocnema kinseyi
TTTATTAAAAAATGTGTGGGATTTTCTAACAAAAAACTGTATAAATTTCTGACCTTTCTTACTTTTTATTTTTTAAGTGTATATTAATCTGCTTTATGTTTAGGGTAAAATCATGTGCTGAAAAACGATAAAAAAAGTATATATTTCTGAAACTGGTCCATAAGGCCCATGGATTATAAATTATTTTATGGAAATCTAGTTGTAAACGCTAAATTTTTTTTATATTGAGATAAGTATATTAAGACATTAAACGTTTCGTAGAGTTTTTATATATGAAGAATTTTTAAAGTTGAAAATGCATTCTTTTCTAATAGAAAATGATTCTTCTTGTTTAAACATTTATTTTTTGGTTCACAATTGAAAGTTTTTGCTCAAAATTTGCTTTTTTTAGTTAAAAAATAATTTTCTTAAACTGAAAATTTAACTGTATCATTTTTAGTTAAAAATTTTTTTTATTTGAAAATTTAAAAATTTTGTTGAAAATATGTTGTTTTATTTTTGCTTGAAAATTGACCTTTCTCAGTTAAAAATTAATCTCTTTTGAAAGAAAATTATTCTTCTTGTTAGAAATTCATCTATTTTAATTAAAAATTAATTTCTTCCGTTGAAAATGAATTTTTTGATAAAACTTCTTTTCTTTTGGTATAAAATGGTTGACAGTGAAACCATACAAAATTCTTAACAAATTGTTACAAGTTTTAGTTATTTTTAAATCGTTTCAAAATTTCTAAATATGTCCTTAACTAACGCAAATTAGAAAGCACATTTTTCTAACCAACATAAACTTTAAACAAAATTGTGCAACAAAATTGCGCGAGAAGGCTAGATAAGAATTAAGTTCTTGTTTTTTTCTAAAATTGTAGATAACATGGTAAACCTGCAAAAAAAAATTACACACTCTTCTACACCCCTTTTAAATTTTTTGCGTAATAATAAAAAAAATTTGTGTTCTTTATTCAATTTTCTTTCAGAATTCATTCCATTCCATTGTTCATAAAAAATGTTGTTTTTTTTTTAATTGAAAATCCAACTACTATATGTTTAAAAATTCAACTATTCTGTTTGTAAATTCGATTTTTTTAATTCAAAATATTTTTCAGTTGAAAATTCATTTTTTACATCGAAAATTAAACTATTTTGCAGAAAATTATATTTTTTATCTGAAAATGTAAATATTCTATTTTTGGTTAAATACTTATTTTCTAGTTTTGATATTCATTTTGAAACTTGAAAATTTAACGATTTTGTCAAAGTTTTTTTAAAATTATTTTTTTAGTTGTAAATTCATCTTTTTTAATAGGAAATAATTGTTTCCGTTTAAAAATTGATTTTTTGGTTGATAATTCCACTGTTTTGATGAAAATTCGATTTTTTTGGTTGAACAAATATTTTCTTATACTGAAAATTGACCATTCTTAGTTAAAAATTAATCTTTTTTGGTAGAAATGTATTCTTCTTGTATACAAATTTATCTATTTTAATTAAAAATTAATTTGTTTGGTTGAAAATGCATGTTTTCATCAAACTTCTTTTTTTTTCGTTTAAAATGGTTGAAAGTTCATGTATTTTTTTGAAAATTGTACTAATTTGATGAAAATTTTTTGTTTGTGAATTAATTTTTTAAAATGATAATGTAACCGCTTTTCGTTGAAAATTTATCTATTTTGTTAAAAATTCGTTTTTTTTTGTTGTTTTAAAATTGACTTATAAAATTTTTAATTTCTGTGTTCTGTAGGAAATTATTGGTTTGAAAATTCGATTTTCTACTTGAAAATTTAAATATTCTTTTGAAACTTTGATTTTTTTGGGTTTGATAATTGTTCTTAACTGAAAATGTACCTATTCAGTTTTTCCTTGAAACATTATTTCTCAGTTGAAATTCAACTATCTGGTTGAAAATTCATGTATTTTATTGCTATTTTGTCTTTCTTGGAAGAAGTCTTTTTGTACGTAAATTCATTTCTTTGGTTGAAAATTGGACTATTTTGTGGTAGATTTGATTTTTTTTATTAAAAATTAATTTTTTGAATGCGAATTTAATTGCTTTATTTTTTGTTAAAAGTAAATCTTTTTTATTAAAAATTAATTTATTTTGTTGAAAATTTCGTTTCTTATCTAAAAATTTAACTAGTCCATTTTTGGTTTAATGCTTATTGTGTCAGTTTAAAATTCGTTTCTAAAGATAAAACTTGAACAATTTTGTTGACATTTTTTTTTCTTGAAAAAATATCTTCTTAATTATAAATTTATCTTCTAACTTGTTTAGCTCGCACAAGCCTACACAAATTAACTGCGCGTGCGCGCGAAAAAAAACTTGTCGGTGTTAGTTTTCGCACCGTATAGTGTCGATTGTATGTTTATACCACTCTAACCTCAAAATCTCAAATTTGACAAGATTTTTTCGCCTTTCGTTCACCGAAATGTACTATTCTCGATCAGTCTTAGTGTTTGATTTCACACTTTTCAGTGAAACTTTAAGTTTAGATTAAGACTTTCACATCTTCTCGGTGTGATTCGTTAGTATTTTCAACACTGGGAAGTTGAGAGTTCCTAAATTTACCAACTTTACACCGGAGAAGTGTATTTCAGTAGAAGAAATGCCTTTTCGCACCAAAATATCGCACCGTATTATTACAACTTCGCACTTCGGTGTGACGTGTACGAATTTTTTCTAACAGTGCATGAAAGGTTTCGAAATTTTACGAGATATCATTAAAATACTCTTAAAATACTTCAAAAATCTTTCAGAATTCCTCAAAATCTTCAAAACCAGTCAAAATATTTTCGAATATTTTGAAATC
Source organism: Belonocnema kinseyi (assembly GCF_010883055.1). Classification (NCBI taxonomy): domain Eukaryota; kingdom Metazoa; phylum Arthropoda; class Insecta; order Hymenoptera; family Cynipidae; genus Belonocnema; species Belonocnema kinseyi. The sequence continues at coordinate 73,454,913 of NC_046665.1, forward strand.
TTTCACCATTCATTCAAATTGCTGAACATCTGTGAAATCCCAGTAAACTAACCTGCCATCCTTCAGAATTTTATAAAATACTTCAGTATCTCTTTAAGTCCCTTAAAATGTACTAAAATATATGACATTTGTTTAAGGCTATTAAAATTCTTTCAAAACCCTTTATTATATTTGGAAATCCTTTAAAATTTCGTTCAATCTTTTGAAATCTTACAAAATCCTTTAAAATCCATAGAAACACTTTGGAATCTTTTGAAATCTCTTAAAATGTGAAATCCTCAAACCCCCTTTAAATCTCTTATATCAATTTACAATTTCTTTTAATCCACTGAAAATATTTCAAATTTTAAGGTAAATTTAAATTTAAATATAACAAAAAGACTTCGAGAAAAAGAGGTCTATTTAGTTTTCCTACAAAGATCCTTTTTTCAAATGAAAAAAAATTTAAGTTATAAATTTCCCTACGAAACGAATGTTTTTTTTTTAATTTGAAACATTTTCCTGGTTATGATATCACTTACACTATTTTTACTTAATATTCTTGTTTGAAGAATTATATACAAAATTTGAATAATACTCAACTTGTCAACCTTATCGAATCCCTTGCATTGTGATGCTCATCTTCATTTTTCGTTTGTTTTTACTAGTTTCAAATCTAAGATAGATTTGATCTCTAACTGGCTGTCGATTTCAGAATTTTTTTCTCGCTTTTCGGCAATTATCATACTATTGACATGCTTTCTATTGTAGAACTCAGTAGAGAAAATATGATGGACCTTTCACACATATTTAGTTTCATTTGAACTAAAGCATTACTTAGGTTAGGCCCCTTTCAGACAAACGCCTTCAGTTAAAACGTGGAAAACCTTTGGAAGAAACACTTCTAATTTTAAGTTACCACAAAGAATTTCTAAAATAAAAAGCAACATAATCTCTGTAATATAAACAATCTAATTTCATCAAATATATCGCTTATAATGTAATTGGGATAAGGAACTTAATAATATCATAGCATAAATTATTCCTTTAAGAATTGTAATTCATAGTGAGGCTGTCGAGAATACAACATCTGAACTTAAACACTTTAAAGTTGAAAATTTTTTAATTTAGCAATTTTAGAATTAAAACTATTTGAAATTTAAAAATGGGCTTTAAATTTAATAGAACAAACAGTACAAACTTGAAGAAACAAACAGGATTTATTTTGTAAAAACACTTATTCAAGTACTATATCAACAACAATCCTAAATAAAAAAGAGGAAAAATTAGAAAGCGAACTTCAAATTCTTTTTATTAATTTTTTCTCTCGTGTATTATTTTTTTTTAATTTCAACAGAAAATTGTTGACAATTAATACCGAAATAATAATACAAATAGCTTCATTTTTCGGTCACCACAATTCGTACATTCATATGTTTTGTTACATTCCTCTCTAAAAATATGAATAAAAATGAAAAATTGTCCATAATATAACCACTATTTTTTTTAATATTTGAGATCCACAGATTACGTTGAGAATAAGTGTAAATCAAGTTCAAATGAAAGTTCCAGGTAAATGGGATTTTTTTTTTAATGTTAATAGGACATTCCACAAACAATTTTAAATGGAAATGAAAATAATTTGTCCGGAGCTTCTTTTAAAAAAGTCGATTTTTGTATTTAATTACTAAAAATGAAAAAATAGCATAATATTATCAGGTGAATACTGATTAAAATTATTTAAATATATTTTTTAGCAGATGTGTTCACCCATGCACATCTCAAGATGAAAATTAAAATAATTGGTTAGGTGCTTTTTTAGAAAAAAAACTCGATTTTTGTATTTCATTGTTAAGAAATAAATATATTTTCATAATATTATATGTTAAATATAGTTTTACATTTGTCATACAGATTTCTCATAAAATGTGTATGTCAACGCATGAATATTTTAGAATAAAATTTTAAGAATCGCATGTGTATTTAAACAAAAACTCGATTTTCATATTTAATTATTAAAAAAAGAAAAACTTTTCATACGATTATATTGTAAGTATTCGATAACGTTTTTTTTATACATTTTTGATTGTCAACCCATAAACATTTTAAGAGGAAAGTTAAAATTATTAGATGCGTGTTTTTTTGAAAAACTCTATTTATGTATTGAATTAATGAGTAAAAAATAATTTTTTATAAAATTATAATGTGCGTATTCGCTAAAAAATTTGTTTGAATGATTGTGGTTGCCTGTCGCCCCACGAATATTTTCTGATAAACATGAACAAAATCGATGGGGCGACAAACAACCATATTTAATAACAAAAACTGCTCTAAAGAAAACTGCAAACACTTTGTGACCTTCAGCAGCATTCGGTTGAAAAGGATAAAAAGGAAAAAAAAGAGTAAAGTTAAATATTTAAAAAATGGGAATTTTAAAAATCACTTCAAAGGATGTCTCACCAGTTTTTATTTTAGGCTAAAACTCTAAAATAATTATTTACAATACTCATAATGCAAGCTAAAATGATTAATTTTATACAAATGAGGATTTTAGTATTGTTAAAAATCGAGCTATAAACGTTGATTCCAAATAATAGTAAAGAAAAATCACTTTTTTTAAATAATATTATTGATCTGTTCTGCATATTTAAAAAAATATCTTCTTGTTTTCATTATAGTCGCATGTTATGTCCACCTTTAGCCTTAATCACTACTATCACTCATAATAATATTTAAGAAACATAATAACATCCGAGACGGGGATCGAACCCGCAAACAGATACTATCTTAGGACGAAGACATACGCCTTAGCCCCCAGAGCCATCCGTTCATGTAATAAATTAAATTTGTATATAGATTTCAAGAAGCTTAAACCTTTTTATTAAAAGTATCCTTAAAATGATCTCTTGCGTGACTGGGTGAGGGTGCGGCTGATGTTCTGAAAATTTTCCTTAGCGTGTGTTAAGACTTTACTCCCTTGTAGGTCGCCAAACCGTGACGCAGGGTAGCTGCTTCATTTGCTAAGTAAGGCCACTGTAATCAAACCGATTACTTTCACCTCGGTATGTCCCTAGGCGCGGTCATTAACGCAAATTTGGATAAACAAAATACTTTACGAAGTCAACCTGTCTCTAAAGTAAAAAGAAATATGGACTTTTTTAATGACACATTGTGAATTCGAGAAATAATGTCACAAACGATGTATGTTTCTAATGCTTGATCTTATTCTTTTTCTTATATTTATTCAAACTGTTTAATCGCGAGATATTCGAGACGACTACATTTTAAAATGTATATTTGACTTCAAGAAATTATAACGGTAAATTTCATTCAATTAGAAGCTTTTCACCTCTAATAGAAAAGTTTTATATTACGATTTCGATATTATTAGAATATTTTTAAAATATGTATCTTCGTGCACTGAGTATTGATGCTATTTAATATGTTTTAAAACATTTTAATTAATTTAAATAAATAGACATGTTAGATATAATCTCATTGATGTGATTATAAATAAATGTATGCGCGATTATAAATTGGGTGGATCTAAAACTGATCAATTGTAATTTTAAGGTATTCAGAATATTCATGATATTTAAATCTTATAAGCGGAAATTAATTAACAATGTGAACTGAACAGTATTTAAAAATAAAAAGGTTACAATATGTGTATAATTTAAAATTGTTTCTCAATGAAAATTATGAAAATTTGAAAACTTTCAAGTAGAAATGAGAAAAATGATTGAGCAATTCCAAAAACATTCAATCTTATCGCATACCCAGATTTTGATAAAGTGATGAAATGAAGAATTTTATTTAAAAAGGGCCATAGTCACGAGAATCAAAAGTTTATTACAAAGAGCCGGTTATAATAAAGTTTTAAACACTCGTTTAGGGTAACCAGGAGTATTATCTTGCAACAAAGATGTATTCAAGAGCAAATTTTTGCCGTTTAGAAAAAAATTACTTAGTAACAAAATTTTTTTCAACACTTGTTATATGCACACAAAAAATTCAAATGCAATAAATGATACCATATTTCGACTGAACATCTGCATTTATTTTTAATGTAATTGGAAATTTTATGTAGCTTAGTTACTTTCGACTATAAGGAACATAGTTTTTTTGTCAGTGGAATTTAATTTTTCGATCTACTAGTCCAAAGCCAAGTGTTTTTATTTTTTCGCAGCTAAATACTGATAACCATTTTTATTTTGGTCTAAGAGTTCGAAAACTGGCGTTCCATAGACAAAAATACTATATCACTATACTCCTTGACAAAATAATACCAAAATTTAATCAAAAACATAATTTTATATAATTATAGGTACTTTTGTGAGAGGTGAGTAAATTTTCTATGAAAAGTAATACCTTCGGATATTGTGTGGTTATATTCAGTTGTACACTTCACTACTTTGCGAATTTCATTCTGGGCGCCCGTAATTGGATTTTGAGGTTCGAACACCCGAAACTAATTAAATAGCTACTAAACCTTCAATATTTAGAAAAAATACAAAAAATTACAAAAAGTACGCGACAATGTAAACAATTTAATTTTTAGTAGCGATTTGTAATTACTTGTAAAATTTTGAGAATAAATGTCCCAATAATAGCAGAAAATTTTAGTTTCTATTAAATATTTTGTCCTTTTTTTTAAAACTTGCTTAAAATTGTAAAAAGTTCGAAAAAAATCTACCAGAAAATAGTAAAAAATGGTTGAAATAAATAAAAATTACAATTTCCACATTACAGTAGTTTTTTTGTGATTTGTGTTGCAAGCTTCTGAAAGGAATGGCTAATTTATTTTCAAAAAATTTTAGCCTAAAAATCACCTGAAGATAATTTATAGTAATTATTTGAATATTTCGATTTAACGCGAGAATAATTGTAATTAAACTATTTCCAAGCAGGTATATATTGAAGGCAGTAGAGGGCTTTTCATTTTTCATCTTGATAAAAAATTATTTAGGTTTAGTGATTCTTGCAAAAAAAATATATATTTTTCTGCTATATAGATAGAGTCTTTATGTTCAAAAATTTGTTAATGAAAACTGTAGAGAAGAGTACCCAAATATGAGATACCAACTCTGTTTGGCGTGATTGTCGGAATTCTATGTACTGAATTTAAAAGTAATATAGGTCATTTTAAAAGAAATTTAGTTGGTCATAAGAAGCTCAAATAAAAAATTTCGTTAAAATTTTTTTATGCTGAAAATACAAAAAATGTAGAAAAGTGCTTTTTCCAAACTCGTCAAACTATTCTCATAATATGAGATACGCCAGGAAATAGCTAATAAAATGCAAAATAAAGTATTATTTTTAATGAAAAATTTCATTCTATGTTTCCGAAGTATAAATTTACTACTATTTAGATATATTTAGTTTTTGCAGTAGTCACAAACACTTTTGTAACCAATTTCCCCCGCGCAGCCACAGTGTTATAAAAACCTCAGGTATCTCATATTATGAGAACCACACCGTGCAACTATGCACTCACTATGCCTAACCTGTACAATGAAAAACTTCAGCACTATCCAGTCATTTCATTCTCATATTTTCATAAATTCTTAAATTTAAGAGTGAAGATTATTAGAAATTTTTACATATTGAAGAATGCGTATATCACACATATTTGACGTGCCCGAAAAAGTCCCCGCTATATTTTCGTGATTTGGTACAAAAATACCCATTTTTAATATGTATGCAATGGAAAACTAAATAAGTAGCATTTTGTATTTTCCGGCTCCTGCGCAAAAAATAAAAAAAACGTATAACCCTTGGTACTATCGTAAAGTGAGTCGAAAAAACAAAATGAAAGAAATCAAAATTGAAACTCCATCGAAAAGGAGTTTATTAGGATCCTAAACCAGTACTTTTAATTTGATGCTGATGGATTTCAATTTGAACTTTCACAAAATGTGCTTTAAAAAATTCTTATTTTCAGTTTTGATATATTTGTGTACGTCAATTTTTTATGATTTCGGAGATCTCTCTACTTTTTCTTCAGTTTTTGATTAACGTTCTCTAGGCGATAATTTACAATTAATAGATCCTTTTTAAAACAATTGTAATCCATAAAAATATAAAAAAACGTGCAGTTTTATGATTCTTAAATTATGTTTTTTCACCTGACTTCAAAATATTTATAATATCTTATGGCTTTTTCCAAATAAAAATGTACACGATTTTTTTTATTTGAGAGATTTGTAATAAGTAATTACAGCATACTGAACTGAAATAATAACATCCAGTATACATGATTTGTCAAATCTTTCATAAACATTCCAAAAGTTTGATTTTTGAAAAAAATACCTCACATATGATTTTCATTGTTAACTTCAAAAACGTCTGCATCGTCCTATAGTTACATTCTGCAAAAAACAAAAACGGCGACTGCAAATATGTTCTCCCTTTTATCCATGATTTAATTCATTTATGCATTCGTTCGTTGAGAAATAATCATTTTAAAAAATATAAAAAGTAATTTTTTTAATTTTCTGCCTCTCTTTGCTGATTCTTAGGACTTTGCAGTTTTTCAAAATATATGTTTACCAGTAAGAAGCTTTCGAATGTAGAAAAAAATGTTAAGCCCAACTGGAAGAAGATAATTTTGGAAAAATACGAAAGTGTCTTTTTTAAAAGCAGGCTGTTTTTAATTTTTTTAAGAGACGTCAACTCTTTAGTGTATTCTTATCAGTTAAATACTCTCAGATGTTACAAATATTTTTTACAGTAAGATGAAAAAAAAATAAATATGAAAAACTTTAAACTTAAATTTTCATAAATTCACTTCCAGTAGATTGATTTGATTTTCCCGACTTATACAAATTTTTTCAAATTGTTTCTACCAGTAGAAAATGTTTCAATATTGGAAGATTTTAGTATATAATAAAAATATTTTAATAAATGACAGTTTACAACTTTTTTCGAGCATTTGTGGGCTTTTTTAGTGTAAAAAATGCTATAAAAAACGACAATACCTAGGAATCGAAATTGGAATTACAAGAGCGAAGTTTCAAAAATGGATTTATATATTTACTAGAACTTTTCTGGTGCATTTATATGATATAATGACGCACACATAATAAGACAAATTTTCAACCAAAATTTATAAAGATAATTTCAATACCAACATCAAAACTTGAAAAATGCACTGTATTTCCAATTTTGATTCATCGGCCTTCCGTATTATTTTTCAAATGCATTTTTGTCACATGAAATTTTTCGAGTATACGGCAAAATTCCTCTTTTATTTACTTAGATGTTAAGATTTTTTACCGCAACCAGGAGTGAATTGAATGAAATTATATTTTGGAAAATGATTAATTAAAATCCGCGAAAAATTGAAAAGACTTTTTTGAACTCGAGGAATACAAAAAATATCTGCATATCTATCGATTTTAAATAAATTATACTTCCCTACGATCCCAATATGCTACTTTTTCGATTTTTACTGATTTCAAATTTCAGATTTTTTTCAACTATCGATATTCTATAGTCGGTAATATCAAAGTCGATCTTGTCCCCACCTACAGCTCTGTTGAAACCTTGACTGGAAATTGAAGATTTAAAACTAATGAGCCACGTTATAGAGTATGAAAATGTCTTGAGCGCGTGCAGTGGAGGGGTTTGAAAGCCATATTCGGTCTGGAAGCAGGGGGTGGGTGGGTCGGGAAAGACAATTTACGGGATTAGCCCCGTAATAAGAGACCAGTGTTTTTGGCTCAGCTCGGCATGGGACGGTGTTGTCCGGCCGCTGGATCACCGGTATGGGGTGGTATGAGGATGAATATGGGGAGTGGGTGTCCAGTAACTGTGGGTCGCCATGGCAACCGACTGCACTACCTCGCCACCCTGTGCATCCCCATGGTTGCAGTTCGAGTTTGCGAACGAAGCTGCATCCTTGCAGGGCACCCCCAATTTCAGAGGGAGGAAGCAGAAAGTCACCCCTTCCATTCGAATCCATAGTCATAATGATCGCCCTTCCTACCTTTCTTTCCGTCGAAAATCGCAAATATTCAACGTTGCTTTTTTGTTCGGATATTATTCTTATTAATTTATTTATTTTGCATTATTATGTGTGATAATAAATTAGGATGGAAACATTAATCCGTGTTTGACTAGTTAAACATTTAAACAATTCGAATAATCTCTAGATTTAACCGTTTAGACATTAAACCTTTAGAAAAATTCGACAGAACTTTCTTTTGTTTTCAACTTTTTTTATTTCGCCTAGCTTTACATAGTTAAGGTTTTTAGGTGAATATTAAAAACAAAAGTCATTATTTGAAACGAATTAAAGCAGGGCTTAAAATAAGGGAATAAATTCGTTTAAATCAAATAATTTGGATAATATATTAAATTCAATTTAAAAAGCTTGAAATTTTAACGTTTCTAATATTCTAATATTGCACTTCCAACTAAGTCAACTGCCAACCTCCAACTAGGCCCGATTTATGTTAACTAAACAGTTTCATTTTTAACAAATAAAAAAAGATGAAATTTCGAACAAAAGACGAATCTTTAACGAAAACAAATCTTAACAAATTTTTTTTAACAAAAGAAAGAAATTCGTTTTGAACAAAACATGTAATAGTTTATATTTGTGCGTAGAAAAAATTAATTTAAATTGAGAATAATTAAATTCAATCAAAAAATAACAATATTCAACCCAATGGTTGAATCTCGAAATAAAGCAGGTAAATTTTTAACCAATTAGTTGCATTTTTAGCCGAAAAAGATCAAATTTCTACTAAAGCAGATGAATTTAAAAAAAAAGAAAGATTTTTGAGTAAAGAAGGAAACAAAATTTTTAACAAATTCTTGAATTTTTAACCAACAGTTGAATTTCGTATCAAAATAGTTGAATTTTTTATACGAAAAGACGAATTTTCTAAAAAACTTGATAACTTTTTAATCAAATTTTTGAATTTTCATCTAGATAATTAAATTTGTACCGAAATAGCTGTAGTTTTAACAACAAATATTTCGAAACAAAGATATAATTTTTCAACAAAAAAGTTAAATTGTCAACCAAGCAATAAGCATTTTTCAGTAGAGAACAGTGGCATAAATTCCTTGCCGCGAAACCCCGTAAATGTTAATTGGATACATTCTTGTGGATTTTTAAATAATTATTCATTTTGAATTATAGAAATTCGAAGGAATATATTAACCATTTTTTAATTAGTTGAACAAATCTAATTTGTTTAAACAATTCTTTTTCCAAAAATATTTTCAAACCGCATTTTATGAATTAAACTTAATATTCTAATACTATAAGGAGTAGTAAATTCTGCTAAAAGCTTTATGGCAATATTTATACAATTATCTTAAATTCAAAATTTTCACCCTAATAGTTTTCAATAGATTTCAGTGTAATTCAACTGATTTCCACAATTTTCAATTTTAAGAGAATACTTAAAACAATTTTAAAATATCACATAAGATTTCTAAAATGACCAGAAATAACCCTCGAAGATTTCAAGACAATTTTAAGGGTAATTTAGGTTAGATTAAAAGATATTTCCGATTTTTTAAATTTCAAAATAGATAAAAAACATTTTAATAGTTATAAAATATACTATTTATAAAATATTTTAAAAAATTTATAAGGTTATAACAGTTCTAACAATCTTCTAAACTGGTTTAAATTTGTCCTAAAATTGGATAATCTCTTCTCGAATAAACAAATTTTGTTTAAAATTCTCTAGATTCTTTTTTTACATATCTGAAATATTCCGAAATTTTCTCGGCTCATGAAAAAACGTAACCTTATGGATTAATGCAGCTACAAGCATAGCTATAATTTTAAAAAAATGTGGTCACATTTGAATTTATAATGATATGCACAATGCTTTCCAATATACTAAAAAAGTAAAGGTTTCATCAAAATTACTTCAAGCAGAAAATATGGATTTAATTCGTCCATTTAAAATCTGAAACACTGCAGGAAAAGATTTGAAAGAGGACAGGCTTGAGTATGAAAAGTGTAAGGAAGAAGCTACAAAAATATCTCAAAAATGGGGTATTGAACCAGTCTTTGTAGAAAAACGGAAACCAAAACGTAAGAAGCATTTTGATATTAGTGAATAATTTTTAAAAATAAATGTCTTTAATCACACCTTAAGGTATCTAAGGTCTAATTAGACATTGTGAATACATAGTTTACAGAGAAATTACAGATTCGATATCATGAGGATTTCACAAAAGAATTCCGCTTGCAAGTCATTCAACAAATTAAAAATTATAAAATCCTATTTACGGAATAGAATGCATCAAAGTCGATTCTTAAATCTATTTTCTACTGAAATCGAACTTGACGATGCAAAATAATTAAATATCGAAATTGTTATTAATAGGTTTTGTGAAAATGAAAACGAGATGAATTGCAATATAGCAAGGTGCAGATAATTTTTTTATAACGGTGCAATACTAATTTTTAAGCCAGATCTATGCATAATTTATTATATAAATAGGCTAGAATAAAATGTAGTTTGTAATATATTATAAAAAGAACTATGTGAGATATATTTTTTTTATATGGATTTCAGTTAGATTTATACGCTGTTTGCTTTTTTATTTAATAAAAAGGGCTCTTAAACACTTCTGCGTGTGGCCTACACGATTGAAGTTACGTCACTTGTAGAGAAAGCTAAAAAAACTCAACTAATTCGTCGAATTTTAAACAAGAAAGTTAATTTTTATGCAAATAATATAATTTTTTACGAAAAAGTTAATTTTTACGTAATAATTGAATTTTTACACCAAAATGACACATTTTCGACAAAAAATTAGAATTTTCAACCAAGAAGGATCAAAATTTCAACAACAAAATTCATTTTCAGCTAAATACAGTAAAACCCTTCAATAGCCCTCCCTTCTATTTTCAAGATAAAAAGACACATTTTCTAGAAAAAAGTTGAACTGTCACCCAAAAAAGATAATTTTTTGACAAAAAATTTAATTTTCAACTAATTAGTTGAATTTTCAAACAAAGAGTTAAATTTTCAACCTAAAATTATGAAGTTTCAATTCAAAATTTTAATTTTCAACTACGGAGAATGATTTCTTAACAATATTGTGTCATTTATATCGAAATAATTCAATCTTTTAATAGAATATAACATTTCTAACCAAAAAAATATCAATTATCGAAACAAAACAAAATATAATAATAATAATAATGATAATAATAATTGTAGACTCCCAGGCGGCATAATTATATAAATTTTATACTTAGTTTAAATTATTATATATAATATTTATTTTTTCATACATTTTTTGTGTAAAACAAATGAATATTATATATAAACTATATATAATTTTTCCACCTGGACTTTTTAACCAAAAAGAATTTGCTCAACAAAAAATAGTTTGATTTTCTTGTTGGGCTCTATTAATTCATTAAGAATTTAAATGAAAAACTGGCAAGAAGGAGAAAAGAAGCGAATATAAACGAAAGAATAATAGTTTAAATGAACATCGAAGTTAATTTTCAATGCTTTGAAAATATTAGGCTAGAAAACTGAAAATTTTGCTTACAAAATAAAGTTAGTTTTCCTCTTTACATTTTTATTTCGGACTAAACACTTTTAAATCCTGACTGCATTATTACAAATTACCATAGGAACTTTTTAAGACGTGTTTCTAATGCTTTATGCCGAAACGGTTTCTAAATCTTCCTAAACAAGAAATAAATTGGACCCGACTTTAGAATCAAGTAATTTGAGCCAAGAACGGAAAAAATCGATCAGCACTTTTTAAGAAATTTAAGAATGTGATTTTTCGATATTTTTTATTCTTCAATCAGAATTTTTAATTATGTGCGGGTTTTTTTATAAATAAAATATACCGTATAACAGTTTTCATGAGCTTTTGTGTCAAACGTAAACTGGGTCTTCTATTGAGGTATTGGTAGCGCAGAGAGTGGTCTTTGCACAGGAAAGAAATATGTTCAAAGTGATACCGAAATCAATATCATTTTGATATGCAACAAAAACTATAGTGAAATCGATAACATTTTGATCGGCTGGAATAAATAATCAACTTTTGAGATCAGAATGATCTAATTCGGGATCATAAGAGGTCAAAACAAGATGGATGACGTTCTAAGAATATCCTTGCTCATATACAAGCTTTTTATGGTTTCTGATTGTGCAGTGTGCTTGAAAAGTAAAAAATTAACGAAATCTGACATTAGAAAATATCATCTCTTAAGGGCATGTGACACTTACAGTTTCCCCAGCTTTTTTCCACGAAAATAAAAATTTTAAAAAACTGAATTCGGAGATGCTATAAAATATCATAACGGACGTCCCCGGACTCTTTTTTAAGGGATATAATAACAAAAAAATTTATTGTGCTAAATCAAAATTCACAATATTTTCGGCCAAAAATATTGTGTAGTTTGAAAGTAACGCTAGGGTGAATTGTAACACACATAACCTCGAAATATACACGCACGTTGTTAGCAATATCAAACATTTTTTGATGAAAAAAACACAAAAAAAGTGTGTGGGGACATCCGTTAGCCTGTTCGCTATCATTTCCCAGATATTAAAGTCAAAATATTTCTTATCCTAGGAAAAAAGCCGACGGAATCTAACACTGAAAAAATCGATACTATTTCCTAAGCGCTATGAAAGTTAATGACATTTTGCTAAATTAAACCTTTTTTGGATTAACCTACAAAAAAAGTGTGTGGGGACGTCCGTTAGCATGTTCGCTATCATTTCTCAAATTTTTAAGACAAAATATTTATTATTCTGGAAAAAAAGCCGGGGGAACCTAAAACTAGTAAAATCACAATTTTCTAAGTATCACATGCCCTTGAGTGTAGTTGTCACTTGCGTGCGGTTATATACAATCATTAGGTTATATCGTTATCTTATCGGCGTCCCTTTTGTTTAGTCTGACAAATGAACCAAAAAATAAGATCAAATTGGCCCGAATGGTCAGATCATTATGATCTCGAGAGTCAATTAATCGCTGGAGCAAAGTGCTCTTCAACCAAATTGATCCTCTTTTTTTACTGTGTTGTGCCTCAGGTTCCCATATTTTTTTAATTCAAAATTTGGTTTTTCGAGAATTTTTTCTAATAAATAATTTGAAATTTGTGTGCGTTATTATACACTTATAAGAAAAAGAAACATTTAAGAAGAATCAAAATTCAAGTTTTCAAAAAGGGCTCTATCGATTTTTCCATTTCTCACTTAACATCAGGGAGTTGAATCCTGTAAAGAACTTGCATTGAGTAAGAAGTTTCGGTTAAAGTTGATTGAGGCTCACCGTGAGATGAAATGTGAGTATCTGCATTATAGACATTTTAGAGCATCTTATTTATGTATTCAAACTGTATTGTAAACGTTAAAGAAATTATTAAGTGTACATGGAAAAGTAAAGATAGGAAATCATCAGAAGTATAGGTCAGTCAATTTTAAGTAAAATCCGCATTTTTTCATGGAATATTTAGGGCCGGTTCCACCAACCTCAGTTAAATCATTGGTTAACTGACAGCGGGTTAAATGTAATGCCATAGTTAAGTGTCGATTACCCTGTCGCGCGTTCCACCACGTTTTTGGAGGTCCCGGTTATTTCGTTTCGAAATAACTCCTATTTTACTTTTAACGATTCGCGTGATTGGCTACTTATCGGTCGAGTGAAAAGCAAAGAAATATGACAGTGAGCGCCAAATTCAAATATGGTTCACTCCACGTTCTTGAGCACACTAACCTAAAAAAAGTGAATTTGTATGTGTTTTTTGTTCGTGTTATACTGCTTTTTTATTCGTGTTATCTGTGATAAAATGGAAGAAAATAAAGTGAGATCGCCTAATTTTCTTCCTAATGCTCCTTCGATTTGATTCAGCAGATAATTTACACAAGCTTTTCTTAATCGAAATCTCGTTTGCAGCGCCATACCACTTTTGTGGAGGGCTGTGGAAAATATTTGTCATGAGAGTTGACGGTGGCCGTGTGGCGGCGCTAGCTACGCAGTTGGTCTAGTATTCAAATATTGCACGGCGAAAGTGTTAAAAAAAATGTTTTTCAAATGAAAATAATTTTCTAATAGTTCTGGGTAGTTTATTTTTTAGCTTGAAATAACTTTAGTTCAAGTTTAATTTAAAAACAAGTATAATTAAAATTCCCTTTCCCTCTTAAATCTTAGGCTAAATTTCATAAAATTAGTTATTACGACAAAAAATTTTTTGAAATGAATTCATTAACATTAATTAAATTTTGTTGACTATGTGTAATTTTAGTTCATTTTATTAAGCTTGCAATTTTCTTAAACTACCATTCTTTTAATTCTGCAAAATAAAAATAAATTGTCCTAAAATCTTACAGAAAATAACTGAATTTTCCTAATAATAAATAGAATATTGTTTGACTTTCTAAAAACCTTTCCAAATTCATAAAATCCTTCTCTTTTACAAAATTGTGAAAAATCTACATTTTTCTCCGAATTTTTATGATTATCAAATTAAATATTTTAAAAAATATTTTTAATACATCTGAACGTTCTAAATATCTTTTAAAATTTTTCCAATTTTTCTTGAAATATTTTAAAGATAAACATATTTGCTTACAGGACTTCCAGAATATTTTTCGAATTTTTTTTTTAAATACTTTGAAATCTTTTAGAAAAATCATTTGACATTTTTCTTCAACAATTTACATTGAAAAAATTGAATTTTTTACAAGTTTAAAAATAATTTGGAAATGTTTGAATAATTGAAAATATTTATTAAGCATAATAGAATTTTTTGTATTTTTGATTCAATTTTCGTTTAAAATCCCTTCTTCAAAATGAAAAAATCATTAAAAATGTTAACAGGATTTTTGAGACAATTTTATTGTTCTCCTAAAAACTTTAAAAATTCTTAAAAGGCTTCTCATTTTTTGTTCTAAATCGTCAAAAATGTACATTCCGTTTAAAATTTTTCGGAATCTTCTAAAGATTTTCATTATTTTCGATTCTTTGCAAAACTACTGTAACTTATACAAATAAAAAAAATTAATCAAAAAAAATTGTTTTAAAACATCCAGATTTTTTTTCGACATATTTTAAAATCTACAAAACTTAAAATTAACCTTTTTAAATAATATCTGAATAATTTTTAATTTTCCCAAAGTCTTATTGTCCGTTTAATAGCAAAATTAAATATATATATATATAAAATTTAAAAATAGAAAGTTATAAAATTTCATCCACGATAAGCTTGATTCTATTTATTACATTACAGTCATCCAAAACTGTAAAATAATTTATATTTTTATTATATTATTATTTAACAGACATAATTTAAACATTTGGAATTAAAATAAACATTTATTAATCATTCTTTTCTGTAGAATAGATGAAAAAAATTATGACCAATAACTCAAAACCTAAATGCATTGATAGACGAGAATAAATCTATGCAAAATGAATAAAATAGCAATTTTGTAATTATTTTGAAGACTTGGTACCTATGTTACGATTCCTTATTTAGAATAAGATCTTTTAGTTCATGTTTAATTTAAAAACAATTATAATGAAACTTCCAATTTTGTCCTAAATCTTAAGCTAAATTGCATGAAAAGAGTTATGCGGAAAAGCAATTTTATGAATGAATTCATTAAAATTAATTAAATGTATTCACAATTTATAATTTTATTTCATTTTTTGAATCTTGAAAATATATTAAGATATATAATATTTTTTAAAAGAGAAAACTTTAAAAGCATGAAGATAAACCTATACACTTTATATGTAATACAATTGCCACAACACTTTAGTTTGATATCGTCCCTTAAAATAGCATTTGCCATTATTTAATAATATTTAGATCATTTGATGGTCAGAAAAATTGAATTTTGTTAGCTTTGTCCTGCCCCCGATTACTTTTTATCCCGATTTACAATCAAAACAAACACACTTCGCGATTTTTGTTCAAAAATTTTAACACTGCGGATATTTGATCTAAACGCAGTTTTTTCAGTTTTCTTTCGCTTAGAAAATGGAAAATGTCAAAAAGATCACTTAAAACATTTAAAGATTACACAGGCCAACAATTCTCAGAACCAGAGACCAAACCTACTATACCCGAAGGTTTTTGCTGCGCTGAATCCGAATCTGACCTGAGAAAAATTCCATCACCCTCAGTTTTCGAGATATTCTAACCTAAAAGGGTCAA
>NC_046665.1:73471171-73475139 GCF_010883055.1 Belonocnema kinseyi
GAGGTCGGATTCGGATTCAGCGCAGCAAAAACCTTCGGGTATACTAGGTCTGGTCTCTGGTTCCGGACCTTTGTCAAATTTTGTCGGCCTGTGTTATTCAACACTGTCAGTAAATTACTTTTAATGCGTTATTAAATTAAACGTCATTCACAATGACACTGCACTTTTTAGGTTAAAGGACGATTAAATCCCCCTAATCGACCAATCTAGACCGATCGGATTTAACGGTGGTTAATGCGAGTTAACCGGCTGTTAAAAAGTGGTGGAACGCTTAACTAGTTTTAACCGAGGATTAAATTTGTAACCTAGGTTGGTGGAACCCGCCCTTAACCTTATACATATATCTTTACACAAACATATAGATTATATGTTCACTGGAACAGTAGCATAGATGGCCCTGTATTAGAATTTCTTGCATGGAGGGGGGGGGGGGGGGGATTTTTGTAAAAATAAACAAAAACTTAATTAATTAATGATATGGCTGATACACTGTAGCTACGCCCCTGCACTGGAGAGACAAATTTAATATTTAGTTATTTATTATATTTATGGATGAGAATGATGGGAAAAGGCCCACTACTTAAGAATGGCTCACTATATGGCATTGTCCTACATTGGCTTCGTTATTTCTGTCTATCTGCCCGTCTGTTCCCTGTTTCGGTCTCTGCAATTCAATAAATTCATTTTGAATTCTTTTGTTTTGATTTTTTCCACGGATTAAAAAAATCATACTTTGACAGTGATAGTTGAAATGAATTGATTCAACTATAAAAAAACCGTTTACTTTTAGCCCTAATTCACATTTTATTAACAAATAAGTATTGAATGGACAACAAAATTACATTTAGCCCTCAATACTAAACAATTTGAAAATTGAAATATTGAAAACTTATAGTAGAAATGTAAAAGTTTCAAAGTGGAATAATGAGAAATATAAAGCTCTCAAAATTAAAACATTCAAAATATGTCTAACAATTTGAAAAATAATTTCAAATTAAAATCCTGCTGCATGTGGAATAGTTTCTTATTTGGAAGCTTTCAAAACGGAACAGCATTTTAAACTGAAACGTTCCACATTTTATCATTTTCAGTTAAATGTTTCTGAAATTAAAGAGATAAAACTGAAAGGCTTAACGTTTAACTAATTTTGAATCGAAGATGCTAGACATGTAATATATAATGAGATTCAAACTTTATTTGATACAATATTCTCAAAGAAGTTTCATTCACTGTTGAAAACAATAAATTAACATACAAAATACATTACAAAAATTTTCAAATTACTATACGAAAGGTTAGATATAGGTTTCATATAGATTAACAATACATTAACAACTCGTTTGTAACAAGTTTTTAGAGATTCAGTCTTATTTAAAATTTGGCTAAAGTTGCATTTTATGAGAACTGAACACGCTTGAACAATAGATCGAATTTTCCATGAAAATATAAAATACATTAATGATTGAAAATGTTTTCCGATGTTTTTAACTGGAGTACTGCGAATTCTCATACAATGCAATTACAAATTTCTGTGCATGATAGGTTTTGTTCTACAATTATAAATTAGCGTAATACATATTCGAAATCGATACAACGGTTTAGCGCGCATTACTATCGGTATTACAATCTGTAATAGCCCTTTAACACGTATCTCTGAATACATTACGTCGATTGATGATTAAGGGATATACTATTAAAATTATGCTTTTGTGGAAAATTAGCGGATTTCATTGTAGGTTTTCGATATATAACAACGAATTTTCATCAATTAGTTAATGACTGATCAAAACATTGACTTTTAGAAATATTATTCAATTGGGTACTTTTGAAGAACTCTAAGGAAAGAATGTTGCCAAATTCACAAATATAATTGAGATTTCAGTTTCAGTTGAAGGGCAATGACAATCTCACAATTTGTGTGCATCATAAAACTGACAAGAATGTAAGATTTTCTTATGTAAAACCTTATTATTTAACCAAAACCAGACATATTTAGCAGAAATAAAACATTTATTTGAAATAAGCAAAAATAACTTCTTTGTCAAATAGCAATCAAAAGTTTTTTTTACAACGGGTAAAAATGGCGGGTTTCCGATGATTTCATTGCATTATTTAAACTGAAAAAATTGTGATTGAAAATCAAAACTTACTCTTCAATAAGGTTAATGTTTGGTTCTTTTATACAAAATAGGATCTTTTTTTATGCAGTATGACAAATTTCATTAAAATATATTTACTTGAAATTTTTCCCTTATTGCCGGCGATGGATATGTCTTGAAGAAAGAAGTTGCTCAAATATCGCTATTTTGATGTTGAGTTTTGTTCACAAGAAAATCTTATTAATTTCCAATCTACTAATTAAACTTTTTAATTCAAGAATACCGTAAATTAAGTTACTTACCAAAACCTAACAATTGTGAATGCTGGATATTTTTTGAAATTTCTTAAGTTTAAAAATGTTGAAATTTTTAATTAATTAATTTACTACTTAAACAGTAAGTTAACGATAGATGTCATTATTTCTAAAAAATGAAAATTATCAAATATTTCAAAATCAATAGTTAACAACATCAAGAAATCAAATTTGCAATAACGAACTAATTTTTTATTTTCCCTGAATGTTTAAAATTTTTCTTTAAGGAGTAATAGCAGCCTTACAACTAGAAGAACAAATGTCAATGTAAAACAGAAGTCAGAATGTGAACGGAAGTCAATGTAAAAAATGTTGTTTCTAAATATATTTTTTAAACTTCTAGTGAGAAGAGGCATACAGAATTTTATAAAGAATCATTCACAGTTTACGAAAGACATACGTGAAATACATTAATTTTGTAGAAAATAGTCAAGTTTTTAACTCAAAAAGATAAGTTTAGAATAAAAATGAAAAAATTACATTTTCAGTTAAAATGATTAATTTTTAATTCAGAAAAAGGGCATTTTTAATGTAAAAAGTTAATTTTTCAACTAAAGTTATGAATCTTCGATACAAAATAAATTATCAATGAAAACTGACTTGAAATAAAATAAGTGAATTTTCAACTAAAGAGGTCAGTTTTCTAACAAAACTGGATTAGCTCCATTTCCAAGCACAAAAAAGCATTTTAAAATATCGTTAGATTTTAAAACAAACAAAAATCATTTTTAAACAAATGCTTGAAGTATGAATTCAAAAAGAAAACTGTTCAGCCATACATGAAATAGTTAAATTTTCAGTTAAACAATTAATTTACGAGAAAAGAATATCAACCAAACAGTTAAATCTTGAACAGAGAAAAGTGGTTTTAATTGCAATAATGAATTATCAATCAAAATAATTAAATTTTAACCAAGTAGTTCCACTTTCAACGATGTAATTTAATTTTAAACAAAAATAAAAAGGTTTTTAAGCCACTGTTTACAAATAACCAAAACCTTGAAAACTTAATCAAAGTGTTATATCAGGAGAGAAATCCTGAGACCAAGGGAAAATTGACAGGATGATTTGAGCAAGAACTCATTCAAATACCCTGTAAATTCTAGATTTCTCTGCTTTTCTTTTTAAAAGTTTTTCATCTTAAAAAATATAAAAACCTCTACAGTGTGAAGTTTTGAAGTGAAATTGGTCATATTACAGGATCGAGATGAAAAAATAGAAAAATTGCTAATTTTAATTTATTGGAAAAATAACATTTTTACTGTCATTTAACAATAAAGATACTTGTGTTCACTTGTCTGTCTTGATTCATTCAAAGTTTACGTAATAGATCTTGAATTACAGTTGATATGAAAATAAAATAATTTAATACATTTATCTAACAAATATGTCCAGAAAGTGTGGAAAATGGAATCTGATATAAAATTTGAAAAAATTAAAATATTCAATATAATTTCAGTTAAGGTAAACCGGGGGAAGATGCCACACCTAAGGAAAAAATTAAAATAAAAAAAACACAAATGCGGAAAACATTAATCTTATTAATTAAATGTAA
>NC_046665.1:73475239-73491287 GCF_010883055.1 Belonocnema kinseyi
ATTCCTACTATACTTATACAAGCCATCTATTTACAAACAAACAAGATATGGCTTTGTGGCGTCTTACCCACGCTGGCATCTTCCCCCGGTTTACCTTATATTGAATTTACTGGAATTTTATCGCTATAATAAAGAAACTTCTGCCAATCATAATACACAGAATTTAGTATACAGTAATATTACACAGAAAAAAATAATATAGACTGTGTATCGATACCAACAGATTACTTCACTCATTGAAAAAACTTAACTGAAATAAAGAATTATATTTTTATTAAAAATAGCTTCACACCTTGGAGGATTTTTTTTGATTCCACATTGAATATGTTTTCCTTATATTATGTCTCATTTTTCGGAGACATCACAATTCTTTGTAGCAAGGTATTAAATTATTAAAATTATTAATCGATTCATCCATTTTCTGATCTGATTCTGAGATTGTGGTCACGTAGGTACTACAAGAGCAAAGTAGACGATGTACACAAATGCTGGCGTGCTAGAAAATTATTATACGCCTTACTTTGTCTACTGTCTGACGAGTAAATATTTTATTAAATCCATAACGCCAAAGCACACGCATTCTGTAGACAGGCAAATTTTGGAAAGTAGCTCCTATCTTAATCTCAATAGATATAAGAGAAAAATACATACACCTCTCGATTGATGAAGCAAATACAAGATTGTGGGTTTATTTGTGTTGAGAAATACATATTTATTCAAATGTTCAAAATAGACTAACAATATTAGTAAAAAACGGAAGTCTAACTGAGGTAACAGAGGTTATTTTGAATTTGCGAGGCTATTATTCAAAATGTTTTCTTGAATTTCATTTGATAAATTCCTCAAATAAAACACAAAATATACAAGCATACAGACTCCACAGACCAAGAAGCTCTTAAAATAGAAGAAATATATTGATTTTTCAAGTGAATATAGAGGAATAATAGGGGAATACATTCTTTGAAATAAAATTAATATTTAGGTATCATATTGAATTCAATAAGAAAAACTTAAGATTTCAAGTCAAAACACATTGAATTTTCAACATGATTCTTGAATTTTCTTTCAGAAAAGATACATTTCCTGTAAAAAAAAAGAAGTTTCCACGAAAGAGTTAAATTTTTACGTTAAAAAGTAAATTTTTTTAAGAAAGCAGTTGACGAATCTTCGATCCAAAAAGACAAGTAATTACCAAAACAGTTAATTTTTAGGAAAATAGTTAAATTTGCAACAAAATCCTGGCATTTTTAACAAAATAATTAAATTTGCAACAAAATAGTGAAATTCTTAACAAAATAATTAAATTTTTAACGAAATAGTTGAATTAACAACTAAAACGATGAATCTCCAGAAAAAAAGGATTTTTAACAAGGAAGTTCAAGTTTCAACTAAGTATAGTTGAATTTTTAAAAAAGAGTTTGATTCTCAACGATAAAAATAATAGTTAATATTTTAACCAAAAAATACTTTAATGTTAATTAAATCAAGAGCAGTCTAATTTAACTCTAAAGATAGATTTTTCAACGAAAAATGTCATAGTTGATATTTCAACCAAAAAGACTAATTTTGAACAAAATAATTGAATCGTAAACCAAAACAGAAAAATTTTAACCAAGCAGTTGTATTAATTCATAAAAGATCAAATTTATGCCGAAATGCATTAATTTTTAAATTAAAAGGACGAATTTTCAACAAAAGAGCTGAAAACTCAACAAGGAGAGATTTTTCAGTCAAAAGAGAAAAAGAATTTAAAGCAAGTCGTTGAGTTAAAAAAAAGGTAATTTTTCCAGAAAACAATCGAATCTTCCACTTCAGAATATGCATTTTTACCTAAAAAGTTTATTTTCAATTAAATGGTTGAATTTCAATCTAAACCCCCATCAATCTTCAACAAAAAATTGATTAGTTCAATTTAAAATGCAAAATTTCAGTTAAAAAAAAAATTTATTTTGAACCAAATTGTTAACTCTCCAACCAAGTAATAGAATCTTGAAGCAAATAATGAAGAAAAAAAATAAGTTTCAACAAAAAAGTTAAATCTTCAGCCAATAAAATGAATTTTTAAAAAAGTGGCTCAACTTTAACCAAGTAATTAAATTTTCAAATAAAAGCGGCGACTTCTCTCGAAAATAGTCGCATTTTCAACCTGAAAATATGAATAGGGTTGTTTCGCGATTTTAGATAAAATAATTTTTTAATACATAATTTTTAGCTGAATAGAAGGTGCGCTATAATTTTTTGTTCTTTTGTGTAGTTTAACAGAAAAAAATTATAAAAAATTGAAGGCGGTAAAACACTTATTCAAATTGGTGTCACGTGGCTGTCACGTGACTCAGAGATTCTCATAATTATCTATCAATGTAATGATGCGAAACTCATGATGAAGAGGTTAGGCCATGGTTTGCTGTAGGGTTGTGAGCAATGAAACGTTAAAAGTTAAACCCAACAAAATAATTTACCACTAAATTAAAGACGAATTTTCAACAAAATACAGTCGAACCTGGGCTTAATATCAATATCCAAAAACACTGGACTATTTTTATCAAAACACTGCACTTCAAAAATTCAAGTGGGAAGTACGCCCCACTGCGTAATCGCACAATGGATGCGACGCAGTTTCATGAGCAGGCATCCGAAGAATTTATTTCACAGAAAATCACTTACTTTTACAAATATTAGATTAATTGTCCACGATATCATGTGATATAGAGAGAGAAGATCCGATTGTGTTCCTATGAAATGTTTTTTCGTATCAAAATTATGATACTCTCTTTATCTCTGTATATCCAATATTTCTTCTTGTATGTGTTCCTTGTCGAATCGTAGAGCCTATTGGCTGGCTATAAAAACGCCATCATTTCAAAAAATTTGAATTTTAATGAATTATTAACAAGAAATCTTATGGTAAATAATTAATTTTAAACTTTACTATAAAATTTTTGATTAAACTGAATTGATATTCACTGCTCTTCTTCATTAACATTGCTCAAACGACTTCGCGATACTAATTCGCGATATATATTCCCGTGTCAGATGGCGCTGTTATCAATGTTTGATCGCACGTAATAATCCGATCTGTCCGATTGGGCAAGGTAGGCATCGGAGACTCACTACTGCCCGACTTGAGCTCGCCATCTTTATACTTCGCTACCTGTGTAACCTATCACGGAGTAATAATAAAGAGACCGAGCATGCTGTACAAAGCGTCTCGAGTTTTGACTGCAGTAACTGTACATTTACTGTCAGACTTAGACGTTGGAAGCCAATCCTCATATCGAAAGGGGCATGCGCATTGTGATCTGCTATCTCCTTTGCTCCCGCAAGAAGTGTGCGAATGAGTGCCGTGTTGAATTACAACTAAAAACTGAGGTTATGTTCCCGTAAATATTGTCAATCCAGTTTCACGTCGACCAAGAAAAATGCCCTTTTCACTAAGAAGATTAATAATCTACTATATATATACACGAGCCGTGCTAGGTGTAAACATAGTTATTTCTGATGTACTTTTTTCCAGTAGAATCTTTGAGACTTTGGAACAAAACACACCATTTTTTCAAGCTATCTTTAAATTTTTTACATTTTGAACAGATAAGTTTATTTAACATTTGCAAAAAATGTATATAACCTCAATTTCTGCCGTTGTGTAGTTCAGGTAAAAAATTGACTTTTAATAAAAACAACAAATTTTCAACAAAGTTGTGTAATTTTAGACAAAAAAGATGGACCTTTAGTTGAGGAAATGAACGTTTACCAAAGTATTTCAGTTAATTTTCTTCCAAAAAAGACGAATTTAGATCGATTTTTTACAAAATTCTTGAATTTTGATCTACAAGTGATCAATTTTTAACTAATAAATGACTAGTTACGTATTTAGTCTGTGTTTATATACTTTACTTGCACAAAAAACCTGATTTTTTTCAAAAATTTCAAGAAATTATTATTCACACTAACATTTTTTATGCGTCATCCACTACACGTCTAAAAAGATTAATTGCTGAACGTAATATTTTTACCACATAATCTAAAAGCAATTATACCGGTTCGGAAAAAGAGGTTTTTCCAAAAAATGTTCTTGTTTTTGTTTTGTAATTGAGAATGGAATGTTTTTGCGCCTGAAATATGCAACACTCTCACTATTGTATACGATGGGCTGCCACGGTTGCCGGTTCAGGCGCTAAATAACACACTCCATTATCAATTTTAAAAAAGAATTATTTTGCCGAAAAAGCTCACAGCCCAAACCGGTATTAAAATTAAAAAAAAAAACCTTAAGATTATGCAGTAAAATATTACATTCAACAATTCATCCTTTTAGACGCATAGTGGGTCAAGCGAGACAGAGCCTAGTTTCAAGCGCCGTAAACCCTCCTCCTACATAATTACCATTAGGGTTTTAATCCTTGAAAATTTTTTTTGTTGACTTTTCTGCATATCCTACTAATATTGTCTATAATATGTACAGAAGATCCTACTAAACAAAAGTAAAAATTCCACGAATTTATCAAGCATAAATGATAATCCATACTTACCCCGCTGTGTACCATAATAGCCCCGTTTGGCGGCAGTTATTAACTTCTGGCGTGATATTTTTCAGATTCTAAAAGAAAGATATATATGTTTTTCTGCCTTAGTGTCACGACATCGGGGAGTGCTTTTTATTTAGCAGGAGGCATTTCACAGAAAACGCAATTGCTCCAAGTGACGGAGAAAAGAGTCACGTGACGGGAGCGGTTATCTTTGACCTAAATGAGCTCAGGTAGAGACAAAAAATGGAAGAGTGTCTTCTCCATTCTGTCGAGACATTGATTAGTATGTTTTAAAAAAGCCTTTCAAGACATAAACTAAAGAAAGTCACCTTGTGTTATAAAATTGCATAACTGCATACAATAAATCTCAAAACTCGCCTATGTCTAAAATGATTTATGAATCGGCAAAAAATAGATCTGTTATTAATTTCTAATAATCTTGATGAAGGCTGCTGAGCGTACTTCAAAAAGAAAAAAATTCAGGTTCAAATTTTGTATTTAACAGTAGTTATTTAGAGTTTAGTTACTGCTTTTTCTTTAGGCAAAATTACTATTTTTGTTTAATCCTACTGATCAAGACCTCATTTTATTCTTTTACGGATTCTCTATAATTCTATTTGAGTGGATTTTATTAAAAAAATTAGTTGAAAAATCATACAGATATTATTCTTGTATGCAATGATACTTAAAATTTTAACAAACACCACTAAAACAGAACTGAAGACAATACTTTAAAGAATAAAATGAGGCCTTAATAATTTGAATAAAATATGAGGTGTAACTTTTCCCTGAGGTGAAAGCATAAATTAAAAATCTAAATAACTGCTATTAAATAAGCAGTTTCAACCTGAATTATTTTTTCTGACTTTTTGTTGAGTTTATAATTCATTTAAAAAATTGGCGACTACTCAGATTGATTGTACGTATAGTGTACATCCATAAAACAAGAGAAGCACGTTTACAGAAATCAGTGTGACTCTTTTTCAATTTCAATACTTTGTTCTTTTAAATGAAAGCTTTTTAAATTTTGAAAACATTTGTGCGCTTAAATTTTTGTTAAAAAATATGGTTAACTTTTCATGATCCTCTAAAATTCACATTTTTTTTAATTTATATTTTAAATTTATATAGTATATTTTTAGTATATTTTTAAAAAGTTTTTTAAATCTACGAAGAAAGATATTTTATGTGTGCTGAAACTACCTAGAAATATTTTTTATGCCTAAGCATAATTTGGAAAAATGGTTTATTATGTTATAAAAAAATTAATGAACAATAGTTTTTTTCGGGATTGCCACTGCTTGGCTCATTCAAATCCAGATTTTTTGAAAAAATGTGAAATAAATATTAATGTATCATTAAGATTAATTGCAAGATGATGCGATTGAGCAATTATTTAAGTGATTTTTATAAACGACTTCTTGGTCTGGATATTTTTCAACAAATAGGTTTTTTTTTCAACTAAGAATGTCTTTCTGATGACTAATTACTATAATACTTTTCAAATTTACAAGAATTACTAATTCTTTAGAAGAATTGCATAAACAAATATAGAGATTGGCTTTTTTTAAAGAATACGTTCGACTTTTGTTTACTGAATCGACTAATAATTTCTTTCTGATGACTCTTTGCTATGATGCGTCCTAAATTGACAACGAATATTAATTATTTAAACAATTTTTAAAAAACTACAAAAGTATAATAGAAAAGGGTAATCGAAAAGAAATAATCAGTCGAATCCATATTCAAAACTTATGTGTAATAGTTAAAAAAATAAACAAATTATGAATTTGTTTATGAAAAGTGTTTAAATCATCAATAATTTTAATGAATTTGCAAATTGTCGTAGAAAATAGTTATCGAAAATATATTCTTAATTGATATCATAAGAAAAGTTCAACCTATTTGTCGAAAAATATCGAAACTTTGAATTTGTGTATGAAAATTGTTAAGATCGTTTTTAATAAAATTCTTGTAAGTATGTAAAGAATCGTTGAAAGAAGTAATCGGAAAGACATTATGCATTTATATCGTAATTTAAATTGAACCTATTTGTTGTGAATTATCCAACCTTTGAATTTGCCTATGAAAATTGTTTAAATAATTAATAATTCTGGTGATTTTGCACATTCTCATTGCAAAAAGTCATCGGAGGGACATTGCTAGTGATTCCATCAAAAATGGAACGTATTCTCTGAAAAGTAGCTAAACTATGAATTTGTTTATTCAAATTATTTAAATAAATACCATTACCAGTGTGGGTAATAAAAACATTCTTGTAAGTTTGTAAAGTATTATAGCAAAGATTCTTTCGAGATACATTCTTAGTTAATTCCGTAAAAAATTGAACCTATTCGTTGACAAATATCAAAACTGTTTTTTTTTTGCTAATTAAAATTGTTTTAAAAATTACCAAATAGCATTTATTTTCAATTATTCATAATTTTTTTAAAATTGTATTTAAAGAACTCGAGATTTAATTCAATAAACATTGCAAATCTCAAAAAATAGCTTTGGTTCATTAATTTGTTTATATCGTGATAAAATGTTTTTAAATTATACTTACTTCTTAGAAATGATTTCCAGATAGTTTCAGCACAGATATACGACCTTATTTGTTTAATCTAAAAATTAAAAAAAAGTACTTCTAAATAGTTTTAAAAAATGCAAATTTTGTTGTTAAATAAAAAACTTCTTAACCTTTTGAAAAAATCCGAACACACAAATCTTCTAGAAATGACTGTGGGCCCCTTCTGCTTCTATGATCATTAGGCACATGGATACGCCGGAAAGCGATCATACAGGGGCCTGAGGCATTGGTCCCAAAAATGCTATCCAGGCCCCAAAAGCTAATGAAATAAAATTTATTTTACGTTTTTTAATAAGTTTATAATATTTTTTAACTGCAAGTTACTCATGAAGTTGATTATCGAAAAAAATCACAGAGTTTGTGTCTATAAACTGCAAGGTACACTTAATAATCATTAGAAAAAACGAAAAATGTTATTTTATAATAGACTCTCATAATTTTTATTAAATTTCCTGCCATTGAATGAGAATCATAATTTTTAAATGTAAAGATGAACAGTGAGCTAGATTAGAAATTTGCTGTTTATACTCTACTAAAAGCTACAATTTCTTAACAGATTTTCATGTTTCTTAAAAGTACTTAGAAGTAAATAAATTGAATGAATTACAAATTACTTCTAGATTTCAACAATATTATTTTTCATCGCTCAAAAAAGCTTTAATAAACTTGTTAACAGCATAAAAAATGTAGGTTCAGTGCAGTGCGGAAAACCACACAAAAATTGTATTTCTCGACTGAAAATGTTAAAACTTTCTTTAAGAATAATTTTTATGTGACCCACAAGAATTAAATTTAAGTTTTTATTAAAAAAAGATCAGTGTTCAATTAAGCAATTGAATTTTCAAATACAGAAGATGAAGTTTCTACCAAAAATGGAATAGTTAAACTTTCAAAAAAAAACTCATTTTTAACAAACCAGTTCAATTTTCAACCTAAGAGATGTACATAATTTAAACTTCAAATTTTGAATCTTTAACTTTAGTAGTTAAATTTGTAGTAAAAAAATTAATGGATAACTACCAAACATATATTTTTTAATAAAATAGTTCAACTTTCTACAAAATAGATTATTTCTTTGCCAATAAAAAAAAAATTCTCAAAGGAAAATGTAATAATTGATATTTCAATTAGAACAGATTTTAATTTTTAGCAACATAAAGTTAAATCAATAAGCAAAAGAGAAGAATTTTTAATAAAACAACAGAATCATAAACTAAAAAGACATTTACAACAAGTTAGTTGACTTTTTAACTGAAAAGTATACTTTGAAACAAAATTGTTTAATTTTTAAGAAACTAGATTAATTTTCAACCAAATAGTTCTGTTTTTAACTTAAAAAAAGGTAATTAAAAACTAAAATAGTTCAACTTTTTATCAAAAAATTAATTTTTCCACAAAGAAAAACAATTTTTCAACGAAATAGTTACATTTTTAACCAAACCGATAAATTTTCAGTTACAATTATCTATTTTTCAATGACAAAATGAATTTCTAACAAATCAGTTCAACCGAGTTGTTAAACTTTCAAACAATAAGATTTATTTTCTACCAAAGACGACTAATTTTTAACAAAATACACGAATTTTTCACCAAGTAGTTGAATTTTTAATAAAACAGCTAAGGTTTTAACTGAAAAGATTAATTTTTAAGCAAAAATATCAATTTTCTGCAAAATAAAATGAAATTACAATAAAATATATGCATTTTTAAGTAAGAAATACAAGGGCCGTAGTCAGGAAATGCTGGGTTCAGTACTTTCGTTTGTTTATGGTTAATATTATCGGGGTAAGTTTCTACCATTATAGGACTAATTTACCCCAAGTTACAACTTCAAGAGCTTTTATTTACAAAAGTTATAAACAAATTTAGAAAAATTCGAATTTTTAGAAATGGGCTCAAACGATTTTGATAGCTCAAATGTACAGTTACACTGAGTATTAAGACAACTATTAAGAAAATTAATAACCAATTCCTTCTAGGAGAAGGAGCCGAACAAAATTATTGTAATTTTGTAACCATTTTTTCCAATAATTTTTTGGTACCGATACCGCTAATTTTTCTGGAATATAATCGTTTCGAATATAACAAAATATATACTTTTCAGGATGAGATAAAAAGATCACTTCAGAGTTAACAAAATAAAAATAAAATCATGGCCCATAATATATATGTAATTATATGAGAGTGGGGAATTAATTTTATTGTTAGTTTTTAAATCAATAAGTTAAGAATGATTTGAAAAATACACCTTAATCTAATATGCTGTACACTTAATAATCTTCACGTTCTTTCTCTATAACGGGATTCATACTGTTTTGTGCAAACAATTTACTGAGAATTTCAGCAGGCCTTATACGTCTTTCGAGAAGTAGCTCGCGTGTGATCCTAAACTAAAGATATCAGATATATCGAATGTCAAAATATCTCGTAAAATTTTGAAAAGTGTAGTGGAGAAATGTGAAACCCGATTCCTTATCGGTCAGTAATACTTGGCGCTGGATTTGAATAAGAGTAAACATTTTTAGCCTAATTACTACAATGAATTAGTTAGTTGTAAATTCAATGTTAGTTTCTCTGAACACATGCAAAAGGGAAGAAAGGGTTTTCAAAATTCAAAACAAAATAAATATTTTGAATTATCTTGAAATCGGTGAGAGATACGCAAAAACTCACAATATTGTTAGGGCTTACTATAAAGGGGGATGGTCCCTGGCCACCCCAAGCTAAATCGGTAAAAAAATGTCAACTCTAAAAAAATCAAAATTTTTAATTATCTTGAAGACGGTCAGAGAAACGTGAAAACGAAATAAATTTAAAGGTTTTTAAAAACGGGATTTGATTTCGACCAAAGCGAACTGACCTAATAAAAAGATTGTTTAAATACAAAAAAATGAAGATTTTGAGTGTTGTTGAAAATGGCGAGCGATACGCGAAAACTGATAACATTTTCAGGATTTTATAAAGAGGGGTGGTCCTCGCACACCCCAAACGAAACAATAAATAAATTTTCAACATAAAAATTCAAATTTTTTTTTTAAGCAGTCATAGAAACATAAAAACTGAGTAGATTTGAATGGGTTTAAATATAGGTTTTATCTTCGACCAACTCCAAATAACCCAATACAAATATTTTTTAAATACACTCCAAAAAATCAAAATTTTTAATTATCTTGAAAACGCTGAGAGATAAGCGAAAACTGAACACATTTTCAGGGTTTTCAAGAGAGGAATTACTTTCTTTAAAAATGCTAAGGTTTTTACATATGGGTATTGTATTCGACCTACATAAACTAACCCAATAAAAACCTTTTGTTTTAAATACAAAAAATTCTGAGTTATCATGAAAAGGATAAGAGATACGTGAAAACTGACATTTTCAGATGTTTTCTGAGGGGGGGGGGGGTTCCTCAGCCACCTAAACGTAAACCAGTAAACAAATGTTTAAAATTTTAAAAAAAATCCAAAATTTTGAATTGGCTCTAAAAGGGTCACAGATACGTCAAAACTGAAAAGCATTTTCAGGTTTTTAATGAAGGGAGTCGCTTTATACCAAAATGTTCAGGTTTTTAAAGAAAGTTATTGTTTTCGAGCTACATAAGCTAACCCAATAAAAAGATTTTTTAAATACAAAAAATGAAAATTTTCTGTTGTCTTAAAAACGGTAAGAGATATGCAAAAACTGCAAAAATTTTCAGGATTTCCTAAAGGAGGATGATCCTCAGCCCGTCCGATCTAACCCAATTAATATAATTTGTTTTAAATACAACATTTTGAGTTATCTCGAAAACGGTAAAAAAAACGTGAAAACTAAGTAGATTGTATGGTTTTTGCAAAGGGGGTTTATTTTCGGCCAACTTGAACTAGCTCAATTAAAGGATTTTTTAAATACCCCACAAAATGTGAATTTAGAAATGGTGAGGGAGGAGCGCAAACCGACAACATTTCCAAAAGGGGGACGATTCTCGGTCACTCTGATCTAAAGCAATAAATATATTTTATGAAATTAAAAAAATCTTAAATATGATTTATTTCGAAAAGGTTTATAGAGCCGTGAAAAATAATTACATTCTAGGGATTTTGCAAAACGGTTTTTTCAAACAACTGTAACTAACCTAATAAAACATTTTTTTAATTCAAAACAATAATAAATATTTTTAAATTATATTGCAAACGATCAGAGATACATGTCAAATAAACCAATGTTAAAGAGTTTGCAGAGCAGGGCTGTTTTAAAAAACTGAAAATAACCCAATAGAATGATTTAAAATTAAATAAATAATATAATTTTGATTTATCTTGAGAACGGTGTAATCGCGAAAACAACGGTGATATCGGGGGAGGAGGGGCGATAGTAATCGGACAGCCCGAATTAGTTTAGTAGAAAAAGTTTCAAAATAAAAATTTTGAGTTATCTCAAAAAGGGTGAGATACGCGAAAACTGACAAAATATTCAGGGTTTTGTATAAAAGGGGACAAGCAAAAAGATTTGTTTGAATAAATATGTTTAATTCAAAACACCTTCTTTATTTCAATCAATAAAACATTTGTTTCATTTCAATATATGAAAGATATTGAAACTTATTGAATGAAAGAAATTATTTGTTTGATACGATTTCTTTGATTTAAATAAATGATTTCATGAAGCCAAAGAATAATTTTGTTTAAATGTCTCATACTAAAACTAAGAACGTATTTGTTTGATTCAAACCAATAATAGTTCTTTGTGCATCCGCTTCAGTTTCGGGGCGCTGCAGCGTCACTTAGTTTTAGACAGTCAAAATGGTGGTTGAATCGTTGAACGTGTCAGCGTGTTTGTTCGCGGAGTGTGTAAGCAGTAATGTCTAGGCTGTACCTAAGCGAAGCCTTGGAAATTTGCAAGTTACATTGGGCGAGCTAGTAAAGGTTTGGGTTTCCACCAATTCGAGACAGTCGCCAGTTTTATATCTAAGTAACTTCAGACATATATGTAAGATGTTTTGAGAGAATTGCTGGAAACCTGGAACCTACCCAGCGATTTATTTGAAATTTAAAAGAAAAGTTATTATCTGGATATATTATTAACCCTATTAAAAAGATTTAAGGCTTTATTTCGAGCTATAAGATTTTTAGAGTGTCTTTTAAAATACAGCTGTTACTTTCACTATAGCGAAAAACATGGGTTATTGAAAACAAATTCCTTCTTTAAATCAAAATGAAAGTTTATTTAAATCGAGCAAAATCTCCAATTAATTTAACAGAAAAAACGTTTAACTTAAAGAAGAGTTTTATTTCATCCAAACAAAATATATATTTAAATCCAAAATGTATCATCAACCAAAAAATTTGTTCCAATCATACATATGTATATCTTTGATGAGCTTGGATTAATTCGGATTGAAGTTAATGTTTGTGCGAGAATTGAGAAGAATTAAAAGGTTTTTTGGAGGAGCCTCGGATTAATCGGATTTGAAAGGAATGAAAGATATGATTGGATTGGTTTGCAGTTCACTTGGCTAGAGTCAAAGCTTGTTTCCGATTGGTGTGGATTGAAAAATGGATAGCGGATGTGTCCATATTGAAGTTGGTGCAACTACATGAATGAAGGATTGATAAGTGAGCCTCGGATCCATGCGGATTGAATTTTAGGTTGAGACATGTATTGAAATTAAAATTTAACTTGCGGTTCAAAGACGGATTAAAAAAAGTTTAGGCAGATTGAAAAATTGCTTCCGATTGTTTTGTATTAATTTGCATTAGTCCAAACTGCAAAAAAATTCAGAAATACTTACAAAATATCTCAAATGAACAAATAACACGCGCTTGTGCGCGCGATCAGTCTCGTGAGTAATAAATAATGGCTGATATATGGGAACAGCAGTCAATTTTTTTCGGCCATTGACACATTCATAAGCATATTGTTTAATTTCTGCAATACTCACATTGGTCTGCAATCAAAGAAACATCTGTATAATTTCCGGCTATGTATCTTGACCCATTCTCATTCATCATTTCGGTCTAGTACGGAGCTGCTGGTGAGAGTTGATAGGAACCGTAAAATAAGATTCGCAGTTTTGGCTCCGTGACTGAGGAAAGTCGAGAAAGTCTTTAGATGAGACACTTTGAAAAATATAAGCTTTTTCGAAACGATCCGCTTCTGATTGTAACGTTTTTCTAAATTTATTCTGCAGAAATTATGTAATTTTAAGATAAAGCCCAAACTTCGGAAGTAGTTTGTTATCAATTGCAAGGTCTAGTAATTGATATCTTTATTTTATTATTCCATGGAGAGACTCTACTGCCCACCAAATTTTTGTCATGGGACAGGACTGATTTGTTTCTTTAAACATCAACTGCTTTCAATTAGGCCATTTAATGCTGGCACCAGTATGGTAAAGCCCTTCTTGGACTGCAGTACGTCTTTGGAATCGCAAAAACCGCAATCAAGGATGAATTTGTCGCCTTTTTTCATTAATTGAAATAAAAAATTCGGATCTTCAATCAGATTTTTTATCATTTTAACCTCATTCAGATTCGCATGAAATGGTCTTGCTAGTACTAGTCCAGATTTTGTATAGTAGGGCGCAGTGAAAATTTGTTTCATTGGAACTTATAATTGGAAGAGGATAGAAAAGTTATCATTTGGGTTCAGAATAACTTTATAGTTTTGAAGCCCAAACTGATCGGAAAAGTTGGATTTAAGTTATTTAAAGTTGAGAAAAATAAAAAGAACTTCAATTTTCGCAATTTTCTAACAGGTATCGCACACTTTTTGACTCCCTGTTGATCAAAAATTTAATATATATATGGCTTTGCATTTTCTTCAACCAATATTGAACAAAATATATTTTAGTTATTAGCAATTAAATAAATATATTTTCTTATTAACTTTTAAACTTGAACTATATGGCTTATAGTTGAAGTTTGAAAGCGGATGAGAAAATATATTTCTTTAATTGCTCATAACTAAAATATATTTTGCTCGAGTAAGATTTTCGCTGATACTCATTATTAAAACTTTTCTGATGGCGAGCATGTGTACCATCTTAAATTAACATTGACTCACATGCGAATTGAATAATATTTTAGAGAATCAGTAGTGTGAAATTAATTAGATCACGTCTAGAGATAGCACTTAATGCAAATCGTGAGGTTAAAACATCGTTTTCAAAAGAGTTCATGATAGATGTGGAGGAGTCTAGAGGCACTCATTGAAATTTTGGCTGGGAGAGCGAAGCTCCTTTCTTCATGGGACCAAGCACCCACCCTCCAAGAAAAACCCAAAAATGACAATTTTACGAGCAAAAAAAATAAAATAAAAAACAAGACCCTCGTTATATATTCTTTTATTTTGTACACATTATTCTTATTATTCTACGTTTTTTAGCTCTAAAACTTAAAACGCTCCCCAGTCTAAGGGGAACAGCCTAACTGAAAAATTGCAGCAATTATTTTATTAAAGTCTCTTATTCTTAATTTTAAAAGAAACACTACAAGAGCTTGTATTACATAG
This sequence comes from Belonocnema kinseyi, assembly GCF_010883055.1. Classification (NCBI taxonomy): domain Eukaryota; kingdom Metazoa; phylum Arthropoda; class Insecta; order Hymenoptera; family Cynipidae; genus Belonocnema; species Belonocnema kinseyi. The sequence goes on from NC_046665.1 coordinate 73,489,845, forward strand.
CGGGCCTAAGTGTTTCGCATTGATGTTAGCATTTCGCGAAATTCGATAATATTTTTCCATTTCAAGCCTGTGGAAAGCTGTATTTTTTCTTCACATAAAGAAAAGTCTCCAAATTTTTCAAGAATCAAGGTGTGACTTTCAGTACTTAAACTTTCAAGTAATTTCGATAGCTTCGATAGCTTCCTTTATTTTCGTGAAATTCCAGTATATACATAAACGACTTAATTCTTCGTCAAAGAACCGGCGTATCATTAAATGTGCAGTATCTGTGTGTTGCCACAGCCCTTTGAACTTAAATACGAATATGCTGGCAATCTTCGCGTACTTTGATTCTTTTTATACTTTTATTCTGTACCAATATAGAATATCATTAAGGGCGATATATTTTTAAAAAGCATAGAGAAAAAGCATTTGCTTCATCTGCGGACTCTACTATTTTTTACGCTTATGTATATTCATAGTAAAATTGCTGCAAGCAGTGCATCTTTGATCCATAGAACACACGGAGAAAAATGGAAGGTCTGTTTAGCAATATAAACGTGCAAGCAGACCATATTGCAGGGTCGACTATAGGACAGCTCTTGAATATGAGTAAAGCGACTATCTCTATAAAGTAAAAATAAGAGGTCCAAATCGACAATCTCAGAAAGTCGACTCGATTTCCTCAGACCCTCGCCTCGGTCATCTCAAGCTGGCTGACCCGCTCATTCTGAAGGGTTGGTTTGGAAATCTCGGATGGTCGATTCGATTTTATCCACATTCCACTGGGTCGTATTTAATGGTTGATTCGATTATCATAGATATTTCACGTAGTCATTTCGGATAGGCGATTCAATCATTTTAAAGGTCGACAATTGATTTAGAGTAGGCATTCCGACAATAATCATTAATCAAAAAGTTACTATTGCGTATAAAAATCGTTAAAAATGTAATTAATAAAAAATAATTGTTTATGAATTTAATGTTAACACTCTTTCTACGAATTAGTAGTTTTTTTAAACTGATGATTGGTATAGATTGAAATCTATTCATAAATTGATAAGTCATCGTACTATGCAATTAGTACAAATTCATACGAATTCAGATACAGAGTATAAAATATTCACCATAGTATTTAAAACCCTTACATAATCTTTAAATTAATAAAGTATAAAATACAACTGTAATAAGACAAATTATAAATTAATCATGAAAGGATTAAAATTCGATAAATACTTGAGATATAAAGGCATAGATTTTTATTAAATAGAACTTATTATATAGAACTTATATGATATTACTGGTACGATATAATCAAATTCAATCTAAAAAGTAACACTAATGCAGGATTAAGTTAAATCTCTCTATTTAAACATCTGTTAATTGAGAGTAGATGAAGTTATATATATTTATATATGTGTATGTGTAAGCGTGTTATTTAATTCATTTAAGAAAACTGTTTTT
>NC_046665.1:73491387-73498218 GCF_010883055.1 Belonocnema kinseyi
AAGCGTCCAAAAACGCAACAATGGGTCGGAAAGGTTATGGCCTCCGTATTTTGGGATGCACATGGCATAATAGTCGTGGACTATCTTGAAAAAGGTAAAACCGTAACCGGAGCATACTATTCATCATTATTGGACCGATTGAATATCGAAATCGCCGAAAAACGACCGCATTTGAAGAAGAGGAAACCGCTTTATCATTACGACAATGCGCCTGTTCATTCATGCTTAGTTGCACAAGCAAAATTGCATGAAATCGGCTTCGAATTGGTTCCTCAGCCACCGTATTCACCAGACCTGGCCCCCAGCGACTATTACTTGTTCCCTAGCCTGAAGAGATGGCTCACCGGTAAGCGTTTTTACTCAAATGAGGAGCTCATAGCTGAAACTGAGGCGTATTTTGGAGACCTTCAGATCGAGTACTTTTCGGACGGTATCAAAAAGTTAGAAAACCGTTGGACTCGCTGTATCGACCAAAAAGGAGAGTATGTTGAAAAATAAAACCGACTTTGGCCAAAAAAAACGTTTCCGTGTTTCATTTTTCAGGGACTTATCAGACTGCCTAGTAGTTAAATTTTTTGATTAAAAAAGAATAATTTTAACAATAAAAATAGATTTTCAACGAAGCTTTTAAATATTTAAGAAACAAACAAAAAATTATCTGGCCAGGAGATTGATGTTCTACAAAAAATATGATTGCTCAACTAAAAACTTTACTTCCCAAACCAAGGAGATTAATTTTCGATAAAACAGTAGAATTTTCACATTAAAGATTAATTAAAAATGAAATGCATAAATTGTCAATAAAAATTTTAACTTTCAAGTAAAAAATATCAATTTTTTATCAAAAAATGTAATGGTATAATTGTCAGTTTATAAGATTAATATTCACCCAAATATGAAACGAATTTTAATCAAAATAGTTACATTTTCAACCAAGGAGATAAAGCTTCAAGAAAAAAAGAAGAATTTTTAACAAGATTCTCAATCAAAAAGAACCATCAACAAACAAGGTCCATTTCCTACCCAGAATACATTAACGTTTAACCAAATAGTTAACTTTTAAGTTTATAAGATCAATTTTCTACCAAAAAATAAAAGTTTTTCCAACAAATTACATACACCATTACCCAGATAGTTTAATTTATAAATTAAAAAATAAATTTTTAGGTCAAAATGAAACTCTTAAAGTTTTATTTTTTAAAATTAACTTTTCATTTGAAAGCATTATTTTTAATAAAAAAACGTATCTTCTACACAAAGTTGAATTTTCTACTATATACTTGTTTTGCGAAACAAATTTTTGAATTTGTAAACAAATTTTCTGCATTCAACGAAGTGAATTTAGCTGGTGGTTGAAGTGAAAATACCTAATTGTATTTTTAGAGGATCATAACTTTTTCTATACATCCCGGATTTAGTTTAAATGTCGACGGCCATGATTAACCTAACATTTGGAAGTTGCATTAGGATGTTATAATTTTATTCGAAGTGAACAGCACGCACTGTTAAATAAAATGAAGTTGAAAATTAGGTAAATATTATTCCAATTAGTTTGCTTATTAACAATTATTTAGTCTAATATTGCAAAGCGAATAATTGCTTTGACAGGTGTTCAGGTGGCTGACAACACGTTCCAGCACTCCACAACTCTGAAGATGAGTTGGACGACGGTCGGCGACTACCGGTTTCTAATGCACACTCAAAAGAATCAGAAATTCTACATTCTAGTATACTTATGATACATTTTGATACACTGAGCAAATTCAGTTTCTCGCATCAAATATCGTAAGTGCATGACACATTGAAATAAACTTGTAGCACACAGTCACCTAATTGCGAAATCTTCCAATGCGACCTACTTCGCGAATAATAATTCTCGCCATCAGAAAATAAGTAATAATGAGTATCAATGAAAACCTTACTTGGACAAGAATAAGGTTCCCTTATGAAAGCCTTCTGCTATATCTGTACCAGCACAAGATTTGGCAGGAACATTTCATGCGAAACTGAATGACACTAAAGTTATGAAAAATCTTATTATTGAAGATCCGCATGATTTGCGTCAAATGGAAAAAAAATGGAAAATGAAAATAAGTAATTACGCCCTGCGGCTCATTGAAACCTAACCTCAAATAAATTGATAATCAATTAAATTGGCGTTTGTCAATAAATATAAATGAAATGATAATAGATAGTAGTGTGAGTGTTTCAGAAGTTAATATTGTTCAGCCCGTTCAATTTATAAATTTGGACAAGCCAACAAATTTGGATCCAACTTGAAAATAAATTTCAGGATTCATTCATTATCAAATTACATTGAAAACACGCAGTTTAAAATGCTACTAAATATTATTTAGTTCGTTTATTATAAATAATGGCATTTCAACTCATAAAAATTTCCATTAGATCACAATTAATGAATCCTAATAAAAATAGAAATTATTTATATTCTGTAACTAATATGTTAAATAACCAGAAAAATTTTATTAAAAATTTTTCATTTCTTCTACAAGTTTTTTTTTTAATCAATTGACAGAAAATTGAATTTGTTGACAGAAAAACGTTAATACATAGTCATCTATAAGTCATTTTTCGATCATTTTCTTTCTTCAAGGGATAACTGACATTTGTTTAGAAACATTCCAAAATGTTAACTTGCAGGGAAACTATTCGCCAAAAACTTATGCTATCATTGATAAGGTTCGTATTTTTTTAAACTTGCTAAGAAGTTTTATAGATGAAAAATTTTTTCAAGAAGAAAAACATTTTTTTCCGAAACCTGTTCTTTACGTGCCCGAACTATACCTTAAATTTAACTTAAAATACCTCTATTTAATATTCAAAAGATTGAGGTGGCCTAGGAAAGAAGAGAACCATTCACTAGTTTTCGAGATTACTAAGATTAAATCCTGATTCGCGAAATTCAGAAATGGATCATAATGAGACTGATCGGGTACCGATTGGGAGTCCCGACCTACCCCCGACCGGGGCCAGCTGTAAAATTTCTGCACGTGTGGTCGAAGAACAGTTGGCTGCTCTTCCCGTATAAAAGGCATTATTTATTATTTATTACACCTGAGGTACTTATCGAAAATCGTGTAAGTCCTGATAAAATTCTCCGCAAAGATTAAATGGTATAGCATATTAAAGCAAGGTGTGTTGTTTGAATCATACTTACTTTATTGATTTATAAGATAAAAATAAACTTGGTCCCCCTATTTTATGGAATTATATACATATTAGGGACCATAATTTTTTACTTATTTTTTTACCATGAAGTAGTCCTTTGATCATATTCCAAAAACTATATGTTTTTACTTTGGACATGACTATATAACAGAAAAAAATAGTGGTGCAGGCACTAAAAATTCACTTTAAAAAACTATTACAAAATTAAAATAATTTTTTTCAACCCCTTCTCTTAGAAGAAATTGATTGTTAATTTCGGTTATAGTCCTCCTAATACAGTGAAACCCTTCAATAAACTTCCGAGAATTGACGCCACACCACAGGTAGGTGTAACAGGAGCTGCGCGGTGTGCGCGGCGTATGCGGTTATCACTCAGGCGAGCACTCAGGTGTGAACAAACAAAAGCGGAACGGGCTATAATGAGTTCGTTCCGACCTACAGCCAGCCCCAAAATCGGTGCTACAGAAGAGTTTCACTGTACCTCATATAACATATATTTAAGCCATCAAAATCGGTTCAGACAATTTTTAGAAATTCACATTTGTTGACTTTTCGAAATTTATAACTTTTGTAACCAATTTTTTTGCGATTGTCACTTGAGGTAAATTAGTCTTATAATGATTAGAACTTACCCATAAAATATGAACCTAGAACAAAAAGGGACACTTCACCCATACGTACCTGGCGCTGGCCTTTTCACCAAAAATGAAATATTTAAATTTTCAGTTTAGAAAGTTAATTACACAGCTACACAAAAAAAAGTGTGCGGATCTGGTAACAAGACACACGTATTCCTATGGATTTTGGGGCGCTCAATTTGAATTCGGTATCAAAAATCACCCATCACCTCATGGTTGAGCCATAACCTCAAAAAAATGACGAAAAATCATGCACTGAGACAAATAAATTTCAAAATAATGCCTGTGATGCAAATTTTAACTTCAAAAACGTCGACAACTATGAAGGATCAACCCTTACCTGATATCAACTTATTTAACATAACTTTACCCAACAGAACCTGACCTCACCTAACCTGAATTAACAGAAATTTATTGAACTACACGAAAGGTAGTATAAATATATCCCTTAAGTCTAAGAAAAGCCGAGAGAAAAATTTTTTGAATAAATCTCTTATTCATTTGCATGTTTAAGTTACAGTTATACATTTTAATTTATACAAACATTGTCAGGTTAATTGAAATGGGGTCAATTCTACTTATAGTTCTAAGTTTCTTCAAATGAGTAATGTGCGTCTAAATTTTTAACCACCTGTAGTGCAATGAAATTATTGTGTTACAACGAGAACAGTTAAGTTGTGTTGCGCTAAGCAAAATTTCGTTAGGTTCTGTTAAGTTAGATTCATTTGTAGGTTAAGATCGAGTTAACCTATTAAATATAGCACACATTTAAGACTGAGAACCGTACGCTTACATAGCTACACGTGTGGTTGAATTTCATTCGGCTAGATTAGGTTAGGTCAGGTTTTGTTAGGTTAGGATAGGTTAAACCTCTATGTAGGTTAAGCCGAAGCTGAATGAAACGGTACCGCAAACACAACGGGACAACACAATGAGTTTAATTGTGTTTTATGAGGTTAGGTTAGGTTAGGCAAGGTTAGATTTATTTTTAGGTTAGGCTCAAGTTGACCCATTCGATGTAGCACACATTTGCTACTGGGAAAATATGCTTCCAGAGCTTTACGTGTAATTCAATAAATTTCTGTTAATTCAGGTTAGGTGAGGTCAGGTTCTGTTGGGTAAAGTTATGTTAAATAAGTTGGTATCAGACAAGGGTTGATCCTTCACAGTTGTCGACATGTTTTTGAAGTGAAAATTTGCATCACTGGCATTATTTTGAAATTTATTTTCCTCAGTGCATGATTTTTTGTCATTTTTTGAGGTTATGGCTCAGCCATGACGTGATGGGTGATTTTTGATACCGAATTTGACTTCAGCGCCCCAAAATCCACAGGAATACGTGTGTCTTGTTACCAGATCCGCACACTTTTTTTTTGTGTGGCTGTGTTATTAACAAAAAACTAATCAGAAAAAAACGATTACAATCAAGAGAAGAAAATAGCTAAATTTTCAATCAAAGTGGATGAAAAAACGACTTGACAAAATTTTTTCACTTGAAAAGTTGATTCATTTTGCACTAAATAATTGAATTTGTAAACGAAATCATGAATTTTAAACCCTTTTCCAAAGTTCCATAACGTGAAAAGGCAGGGTCTGAAAGATCCTTATTTCCTCCGTGTTTAACTTCGTGCATATCTGTAATAGTATATTTTGTTACGAGACAGTAATAGACCCTTTGACAGCCGCCGAGTCCCATATTTTTAGTACAAGGCGATCAGCACGCGCCTCGTACTAAAAATATTGGACTCGCCAGGATTGTCGCTCTGCCTTTTATACAATAATTATTGAAAAATCATCTTTAATTGCATTAACAATAAAAAAAACAATTATCTTAAACAAACTAAAAAGCTACATAGGTGCAATCTCACTCGAACTGAGAAAATCGAGAAAAACAGTTCGCCCAGAGAACTCTAATATCAAAGCAAATCTTGAATATTCAAGATACACTATCTGGGTGAAAATAAAGTTCTTTTTTATATTTTGCAATAAAAAATTGATTTTTCAAACAATTTCTATTAGAAAATAGACTTGCGATTTTGTACTAGTCGCGGAAAGTCAAAAATACAAGGCAAAAAACACTAACACTTGCGGACGATGCCTTTGGCGGAGTGCTCGAGATAACCTCAAACTAAAACAACACTGTTCAGAGGCTGACCCAAACTGTTAGCTGTGACTTGTTTCCCTTCGATTTTCGATCCGAGTCATTTTTTTCTTTTTGTTTGCATATTCACTCCGTAGTCGGTCACTTTAACATGGCAAAAAAGGCACCAAGTTCTTTAAGTTCGTTTGCATTTGTATGCTAACGACGTACTACATGCCTTGTACCAATTTTAGGATACGCAAAGTGCTTTGCGCATCTTTTTATGTTGTATTTGATAACCTTTCGACTTTTCTTATTCATAAAAAATCGTTTTTCGCAACGGATTTCAAGAAATTTCGAAAGCTTTTGAACAACTTTATTCGATGTTAAATATTTTCAAAAATTTCCGGGGATTTTAAGAAATTCAAAAGGATGTCAAGAGATTTTAAAGAATTTTCTAGGGTTTTTAAATATTTCAAGATATGTCTAGTCTGCCGCGATTAAGGAAAACACAGTTAACTGCAAAATGAACGAAGCTGAGAAAATCGACGAAAACTGTTTGAATCTTTACTCGCGTGTATCGTTGATTCTAATTCATTTTATGCAGTTTTTTTGTTGTTCTTGACTAATTTGCAGATAAACTTTCCATCTTTGCAACAAAAATGGTTGAAAAATGTTAATTAATTATCTAATATGCAGTTAACGGTGTTGATTGGGATGCTGAAAGTCAAAAAACGCCGTAACGGGCTTACGGCTCTGTTCGAAGCACGGACCTCAGAAATAGGCCTGTCGTGATTTTAGAAAACGCAAAAGAATTTTGCAGCTAAAAATAGGTCAGTTAAACCAGTCCCTCACTCTTCATTCTTGGGTTTTCTATAGCCTACTGAATTGCGCCCCAAATGCGCTCAAATGGGGGGGGGGGGG
>NC_046665.1:73498318-73506017 GCF_010883055.1 Belonocnema kinseyi
GGGGGGGGGGCAGTGTAACGCAGGTGTTGAATCCTCAACTGTGATGCACAATATAAATTTAGGGACATGGATTTTTTTTTCTTCAAATGTGCTCATATGCGCTATAATTTTTTTTTGAAACTTTTGAAAATTGCCTACGATATGGAGGTAACAAAATTTTACGAATGATGAACAACAAAATAAAAATTTTTCAATCCGCATTGATGAAGTGACTTTCCTATGGGGTTTCAAATGCGCTCAGATGCGCTACTTTCAAGACTAACAAAAACAATAATCAACCGCTCAATTAACACTTGCTACCGATAAACTACCCGATGATATCTCCACATAACCTAAATTGCAATATAAAAATTTATAATGATTTCTTCAGCAGAATTTCAAATGCACTCATATGCGCCACTTTCAAAATTGACAAAAAACCGTAATCAACCCCCACACAACCACTTTTTACGATCCAATACCCGATGATATGTCCAAATAAATAAAATTGCAGTATACAAATTTATTATTGTCTCTTCGTATAAGATCTCAAATGCGCTTATATGCGCCACTTTCGAAATTGAAAAAAAACCATAAGCAACCCACTCATTACCGCTTGTTACGATTATAAATAAATAATTATAATATAAAAAATAATTCTAATATTTTTATAAAATTTAAATAATTATAAATTTTTATACAGCAATTTAAGTTATTTGGAGATACCATAGGATAGTGAATCGCAACAAATGGAAATGAGGGGGATGATTATGGTTTATTGTCAATTTTGAAAGTGGCGCATATGAGCGCATTTGAAATCCTAGACGAAAAGATCATTATAATTTTTTATTTTGCAATTTTAGTTATTTGGAGATATCATCGGATTGTAAATCGTAACAAGTGGTAATGAGGGGGATGATTATGGTTTTTCGTCAATTTTGAAAGTGGCGCATATGAGCGCATTTTAAATTCTGTCTGAAGAGATCATTATAAATTTTTATATTGCAATTTAGGTTATGTGTCATCGGGTAGTTTATCGGTAGCAAGTGTTAATTGGGGGGTTGATTTTTGTTTTTGTAAGTTTTGAAAGTAACGCATCTGAGCGCATTTGAAATCCCATAGGAAAGTCACTTCATCAATGCGGATTGAAAACTTTTTATTTTGTTGTTCATCATTCGTAAAATTTGGTTACCTCCATAACGTGGACAATTTTGAAAAGTTACAAACAAAAATTAGAGCGCATATGAGTGCATTTGAAGAAGAAAGAATCCATGTCCCTAACTTTATATTGCGCATCACAGCTGAGGATTCAACACCTGCGTTACACTGCGCCCCCTCAAAAATATATCTTTATTAATTAGCTAGCGCAAAATTGTTTAGTGGTGGCGAATTTGAGCACATTTGAAGTTATGAAAGATAGATATGATGAATTTGAAAGGTTTAATTAGTTTAGAAAAATGACGCCAGCTCCCCCTATTTCGATCGTTGATAACTCAGTTATCAATGTGGCGCAAAATTTTTTCTTTATGGCGCATATGAACGCATTTGAATCCACATAAAGAAACTCTCTTTATCAATGCGAATTGCAAACTTTTAATTTGGTTGGTCATCACTTCGTAAAATTTTCTTACCTCTATATCTTAAGCAATTTTCAAGATTTTCAAAAAAATTTGATGGCCCATATGAGCGCATTTGAAACCCCATAGGAAACTCCCTTCATCAATGCGGATTGCAAGCTTTTTATTTTGTTGATCATCACTTCGTAAAATTTTGTTACCTCCATATCTTGAGCAATTTTCAAAATTTTCCAAAAAAATTATGGCGCATATGAGCGCATTTGAAGTCGAAAGAGTCCATGTCCTCAACTTTATATTGCACTTCACTGTTGAGGATTTAGCCCCTGCGTTACACTGGCCCCCCTCCAAAATATGATATCTTTGTTAATTAGCTGGCGCAAAATTTATTAGTGGTGACGCATTTGAGCGCATTTTCAGTTATAAAAGATAGGTATGATGAATTTGGAAAAATGTTATTAGTTTAGAGAAATCACGCCAGCCCCCCCCCCTCCCCATTTAGATCGCTGATAACTCGGTTATCAATGTGGCTCAAAATTCTTCCTCTATGGCGCATATGTATATTTGAGCGTATTTGGGGCGCAATTCAGTGGGCTATAGATAACCCAAAAATTAAGAGTGGGAGGAGTCCTGTGTAACTGACCTGCTAAAAATAAATGAAGTTACGGCGTTTTTCGAATCACAGACATTTTTTTCGAGGTTTGATGATTCCGGAGAACGGTGTAAGCGCGTACGGACCTCTTGGAAATCACGAAGGTTCGAGATCACCGTCCGATAATTTAGTAAAGTCCGTAACTGCCCGTTGCGACTTTTTCTCGAATTTTTCTGTGACGTATTCAGCTGTCTATGATTTGAGTCTGCAAATAACGGTCGAATCACGACTCGCCAAATTTTGCAGTTAACGGCGTTTTTCCAAAATTTAGCAATAATTATTCTAAAAGTTATTAACAATTTGAAAAAATGATTTTAATAGTCAGGTGCATCTTTTCTTCACGATTCCAACGATATAAAAAACTTATTTTTCGATTTTTTGCAGTTAACGGAGTTTTCTCAAATCACGGTCATAGTGTACTTTAGACAATAAATTAAATTAAATTTGAAGAGTTTCTTATCGATCTCTCGGATTTTAAAGATTTCAAGGGACTTTAAAGTTCACCAAGGAATTTCAAACAAATAAAGGAGTTTCAAGTTTTATAGAGGTTTAAACGTTTTTTTCTTCAGTAAACTTTAATCAATAGGTTCCGTTTTATTTGAATTCGAGGGACTGCCACGAATCTGAAGACTTTTCAAAAAAATTTCGGGTATTTTCTAAATAATTCGACTAATTTAAAAAAATTTAATTCATGGTCATGGAATTAAAAATATTTCCACGGATTTGAAGGAATTTTCAATACATTTCAAAGGATCTTACAAGATGTTTGCGTTTTTCAAGTGTTTCAAAGGATTTCAAAGAATTTTGAAGAACTTTCGAAGATTTTATGAGAATTCTAGTAAAGTTTAGAAAATAAATAAAATGAAATTTCAAGAGATTTTAAAGGAATTTCGCAAAGGTTCGAGGATTTTATTAAACCTTGAAGGATTTCAAAGATTTCTAGAAATTTTAAAGATATTTTTAGAGAACTTGAATGAATAAATTGAATTTAAATTATATTTAAGCACTTTTAAATGATATATACTTTTTGAAATGGATTTTTATGTTTTCTAAAGATTTAAAGGAATTTCTTGCGGCTTTTTTGGTATTTTAAGGTATAAGACATAATTTCAAGGGATTTCAAAAAATTTTGCAGGATTTTCAAAGATATCAGAATATAGTGAATTCTGGAAAATAAATTAAATTCCATTGAATTTCAAGAGATTTTTCACGATTCCACAGACTTAAAGCGATTTTAAGATATTTAAAGGAATTTCATACAAGATTTTAAGGACACTATTAAATATCTATTCGAAAAATTTTCGGAGATTTTAAAGATTTCTAAGAATTTTTACCATTTTGTCAGTTTAATCTAAATTATACTCAATAGGCTTGTAAATAATTTACACTTTTTTAAAATTGATTTTTACATTTATCGAATATTTCAGCGGCTTTTCAGTGGATTTCTATAGAGATTTTTGAGGGATATACAAATTTGAAGAAATTTCGAAGATTTCAAGAGATTTCGACAGAACTGTGGATAATAAATGAAATTTCATCGTATTTCAAGGGATTCTTTATGATTTCACATATTCTAAGGGATTTCCAGGGAATTTAAGGGTTTGTAACGTTTTTCCAAAAAACATTAATTACAAAAGATTTTCATATAGATTTCAATTTGATATTAAGAGATTTTGAGGATACCAAGGGAACACACAGATTTTTGCTGTGTGAAGTTTATTTGTGCACAATTGTTATTTTGGTGTACATTCCTGTGAGATTATAAATGATCTACAATGAATCGCTTCTTCGTGGTTTTTATACGTTTCACATTAATTCCTTCAATACACTGGAACCTGGATTTGAGCACGGCTTCGAGCATGGCTTGCAGTGACCATGATCATAAATCCAAGGCATCCAAACGTAAAAATTATGGACAGTGTGAACCATTTCTGTTGGATTTGGACGCATACCCTACTGTCGAGGACTCTGTCCACTCTGTCGATATTGAAATTCTAGGTACGCCGTAAATCCAAGTTCTTTAAATCGATGTTTCCGTATATTTTTGTATTATTCTAACGATGATTATCCTAAATATGATTTTTTTCTATATATGATTTTCTTTGTCAAAATTCCTATGACCAATGGAATATTCAGCAATCTCATGCAGTATTTTTCAGTACTATTCAATTTTAGAATCTTCCAATCTAGTAATCACACCTCGAAAAAACTTATTTTCGAGTTTTTATTGATCTTACTTTCCTAAATATCACGTTAGTACTGGTCATAAGGGTGGTTCTTATTTACTCTAGAGTGAATTTTTTTTCGAATTTTTTTTGTTTCACCTCCCTATTTTTCAGGAATGATAAAAAAAATTATCTATACCAAATTCGAGCGAAATCGGTTACTGTTAACATGTGGCCCAGATGACTCAAAGTTTCACTTGCAATTAACATGGAGAAAAGTACCGTACAATTTCAAATGCAGGTAATTTTTTCTATGTCATCGGAATCTTTTGGTTCTGTACAATTAAGAACTTTAGACTATGTTAAAAAGCATACTTATTTATTAGAAAGCACATGGTGAAAATTAAAATTTAAAATTACGAAAACATTCAAGATGGCCGCCTACATCTTTTTAACTCATTATTTCTTTGTTTGATGTTGACAATTTTTCAGGTGTTTTATATGCTTTTCGTTCAAATATATTCCGGTTTTGAAGAAAAATCAATTGTATTGTTACAATGTGTATAGTTGGGAGTAGATCTCAAAATTTTCACTAAAGTATACAAAGCGCCTCATTACAATTTTCAAAAATTTACATGATTTTTACAAATATTTAACATAAATATAGTATAATATAATAAATATTTAACGTAAAATATTTACGAAAGAAAAAAACGTTGTTTTCATATTACAACACACAATAATATCAACTTGGGAACTCTTCTCTTTTCTAATTTAAAGCTCTGCAGACGAAAAGCATAGAAAATATAAGTTTTTTAGTATTTCATAAGGCGTTATTTTGAATGTTTACAAATTTTTACTCACATGCATTGTAAAATATGTTTCTTTACAATAATGTAGCCTTTTAATTGACACCTGACAAGATGTCCTCAAGAAACAAAGAAATAATCAGCTAAAAAAAATTAAATGGCCATTTCGAATTTTTTCGAAATTTTAAGTTTTGATTGTCATCACGTATTTTCTAATAAATAAATCTGCCTCTTGTCTAAAGATCATAAGTGATCATAGGTATACAGAGCCAAAGGATTCCGATGTAATACAAAAAATAACTCGCATTTGAAATTTCATGGTAATTTTCCCCATGTCAATTGCATAATAATCTAAAGGGCTCAATACAATCCCACAAAGAAGGGTTTTTCGAAAAATGATTTTGTTGCTTTTTTTAAAATAAGTTGATAATATGATGCATTTTATGCGCCTAGGAAGACGGAAACCGCCACAGTGAGTGTACCTATGCTGAACCGAATATTGGTGCCATCGGTTCACCATGGGTACAATCACGGTGGAGGTCGCTCCTTCACAGGCGCATAAAATGCATCATATTTTCAATTAATTAAAAAAAAAACGACAACAAGACCATTTTTCGAAAAAAAAACCTACCTTGAGGGATTGTATTTAGACCTTTAGATTATGTGATTAAAATATGACATCAAACAATTCGTAATTTTGGGAGAAAAGTTGTCGTTTGTAGTACATGGACTAAAAATCAAGCCCTAGGAAGCGCCTTAAACGATTTCGCTCAAATTGGGTAAAGATAATTTTTTTGGTCTTTCCGACAAAATAGGCGGTTAAGATCAAGGAGAATCGGAAATTGAGAGATTAGGACCACCCTACTGGTCATCATGACGTAGACTCGTTGTGTCGGGAGAGAAGAGACACTCGAGTCTAGTTGGAAGCTCTCAAGAGTAACGACAGAGTAACGATAGGTAGTGTCGGAGACAAGCGGTAAGCCGAGGAAAGCTCTCGTCGACTCGAGTGTCTCTCTTGCGAAGTTCCTTTCAAGTTCTCGGCACGGGCGTGCGGCAGGGTTCTTCAGAGCTTTTAAGCTCGTTCGATAGAAAGAGTGCGAAAGAGAGAGTAACGAGGATGAGGAGGAGAAGGGAACGTCGCGAAAGGTCGGAGACGTGACAAAGGAGCAATATGTGCCCAAAGGGTCATAAACAGTCGGCACAATATGAAAACATTATCGGTGGTAAGCCGCAAAGTACACTGCAATGTGCTGAGTTTTGCGACACGGAGCTTGCAAGCTCCGTGTAGTGCCACGTCAGGATGTCAGGGTATCTGCTAGTGTTGTTTACTGCACCAGCCTAGCCGAAAAGCTCACTTCTCCCCGAAAAAAAGGAGTACAAGGCAAAACAAGAAACTCGAGTGACGAAAATGATAGACGTCATAGTAGAAAAGCTTCGCATTATGAGGTCATCCTACTTTTGTCAGTCGAATTCCCATACCAACGAAGCGTCAAGAGACTTACATTTTGCATTTTTTATTTTTATTTCCGGCAATTGATCAACATTTTGGGGAGTATTCAGAAACTGCGTGAGGCTATTTTGAAAATTTGTATCGCCTCTTCATTCCTTCCTCTTAGATCATTATACAATGCTTGATTCCCTCAGAATGACGTCAAAAATACGGACAACCCCCACCTCTTATTGGGGACGACTTTTTTTCTCTAAAAACAGGGCACACATTTTTAAAAGACAGTTAAATTTTCCACCCGAAAAGTGGGATTTTCGTAAATAAAGTTCCTTTTCAGACAAGAGAGATTGTGACCTTTTTAACTAGTAAGGGTGAATTTTAAATCCAAAGGGACGAATTTCAAACACAAAGTTGAATTCTCAACTAAGAAAGATAAGCCTTCAACCAGAAATAGTTTAATTTTCAATTTGAAGAATCACTTTAAAAAAAATATATATTTTTCAAATAGTTAAATTCAACTAAAAAATACGAATTTTTAACAAAATACTTGCATCTTTAATTAAAATTATGGAAATATTATATTTTAAGTATTATTCAAACGGTTTGTTTTTCTGGCAGAATCGTTGAATTTTCAACAATAATACGAATTTTTAATTTAAAAAATTATTTTCAACAAAATAGTTACATTTTCAAATCAAGAAGAAGAATTTTTTACAAAACACTTTAATTTTCTACAAAAAAAAATAATTACAAAATAAATAGTTAATTTTTTAGCAAAATATTTAAATACTTATTAAAAACAGAATTAGTTTCAACCCAGCAGTTCGCTTTTTTTCCAAAAAGGATGAATTATCAACCGAGAAGAATAAGTTTTAAAGAAACATATTAATTTTTTACAAAAAAAAAATTTTAACATAATACATGAATTTTCAAACAGGAAAGATAAATTTTCAATTTAAAAAAAATGGTATAGTTACCTTTTTAGGTAAAAACAGTTCATTCTTAACGAAGAAAAAATAAATTTTTAGCAAAAATTCAAAATTTCAATGAAAATGATGAATTTTCAATCAAAA
>NC_046665.1:73506117-73516320 GCF_010883055.1 Belonocnema kinseyi
TGAACTTTCAAGAAATGAGTCTAAAAAAACAACTTTTTTCTACCGAAAAAGTCGAATGTTTAACAAAATACTTGCATTTTCAACCAAATAGTCGTTTTCTTAGCCTGCAAAGGTGCATCTTCCAACAATTGGTTTAATTTTTAAGCAAAAAAGATTAAACTTTAACAAAAAAGCGGTTATATTTTTAACCAAATAGTTGAATTTCCAAGCCAAGAAATCTTCAATAAAATACACTATTGGAAAAAATTGAAGGGTAAAAAAATTTTTCCGAATTTTTAGTGATTTAATGTGCTTTTTTTAAACCTCGGTACCACCATTTTTCACTGAGATATCGAACTTTAAATAAAAAAGCACCTTTTTGTCTTTGATCGACGATATCTCAGGAACCAATGGTCTCACCGAATATTTAAGGGCAGTTCTGAAAGCTGGAATAAATTTCGTACAAGATTCTGCCACTATCTTGGATACATTTTTAATAACCATGACATAAATTTGAAAAAACAGAAAAAAAGGGTAATTTTGTGTTTTTCAGAGCATCAATGGCTAAATACCAAATCTTCATGAAATGACTAATCTTGAGTGTGCCTTTTACAGTTGAAAAACCCCCAAGAACCGAGCAAAGTTACATTTCGATGTAAGGAACCGTTTCCTTGTTACAAACGGTCAAAATTTTGAAAAAATTAACGGCTCTCGTTGTTTGCGCTTGAACATGTCCTGATCATGGCTAAAATGAAAAAAAGATCAAACGGGACATGTTCAAGTGCAAACAATGTGACCCTTTCATTTTTTGAAATTTCAACCGTTTGCAACAAGGAAACGGTTCGTTAGATTGAAATGTACACTCAAAGAAATAGTTTGAGGCTAATGGCAATACGAGTTTGCTTGAGAATTTCTAACTGAATTAGAAAGATAATTGTGCTGTCTCAGCCATACAAATGTGGGATTTATTACCTACGTATAAGAAAATTACCAAGCCTAATATGGCAAGGCAAGTTTGTTCGACTGAAATGATCAGTTGGGAAAAGAGTAGCATTAGATATATGATTAAAATATTAAAATATTATAGTGTAGATACAAGAATTTTTTGCCTCACTATCATGGCTGTATTGAACGTATACTTTTATTAACCAACGAATGTATTGTACCGTGCATGTTATGCGAGATTGATGAGCCGGTGAGGTGCGCGTTTGACTTGGCGCGTTGACAGCAAATGAGGTTAGTAAAGAAGAATATAATGTATATAAAAAAAATGTATCCAAGATCGTGGCAGAACCATGTGGGAAAAATATCTCAAAACTAGAAACATAAAGCTTCAAAAAGCTTTTTTTAAGACCTTGATACGACCATTTTTCACTGAGATGCATCAATAACTCTTTTATTGAAAATTCGTATTTCTGGCTGTGGATTGAACTATTTTGTTGAAAATGCGTCTCTTTTGGTTGATTTCCACTGTTTTTTTTTTACATTAAATTAAAATCTGATTCGGTTGGGAAAATCAACTATTACATTTTTCGATGAGAACTCATCTTTTTTGTAACAAAAATTATTCTACTTTGTAGAAATTTTTTGTTTTTAAAAACTTTTTTATTTAACTAAAAGTTGAAGCTGTCATATTGGAGATTCATCATTGTAGTTGATAATTTCATCTTTTGGGGTTGAAAATTAAAATTTTGTTCGAAAATATTCGATTTTCACTTCAAAACCCCACTCTTTTGTTGAAAATTCGTATTTAATTTGATCCAAAATAATTTATTTCATCATTTTCGTGAAAAATAATTCTATATGAAGTTTTAGAAGATTTTTTTTTGTAAAGCCTGCATACAATTTAAGAAATATTAAATTTTTGGTGAGATACAGTGTTTTGAAAAATCACTAAAAAATCAGAAAAATTTTTTTCACCCTACAATTTTTTCCATTAGTGTAGTTAAATTTTAAACTAAAAACAATTAATTTTTAACAAAAAACGAAATATTCAAATTTGGAGTTCAAAAATTTATTTTTAACAATAAAAAATATATTTTCAATAAGACAGTTAAATTTTCAAGCAACAGAAGATGTACTTGAATTTTCAACTAATAACGATCCAGTTTCAACAAAAAAATTAATAGAGAATTTGTAACAAAGTGCTTTCTTTTTTAACCGATTAATTAAATTTTTAAACAAAAAGAAAGGTATATTTTCATTCGAAAATGTAATATTGGAATTTTCAACTAAAAAGATCAATTTTCAGCAAAAAATAAATCCATAAAATTTTCAGTTATGAAAACGAATTTTCAGCAAAATAGTTAAATATTCAACCACACAGTATTATTTTAAAGCAAAGCAGATGAATTTGTAATCAAAAATATAATAGTATACTTTGAAACTAAAAAATTAAATTTTAACGAAAAGTAGTTGAATATTCTTATTCAGCTTTTCTAATCCGCTTCGCATTTATGCAAAAAAGGAAAACGCGGAAGTGTGATGTCACATTCTGCGTTACTCCCCCCGCAGTTTACAAATAGTCACAAAATATCCCCCCCCCCCCGTTACTGGAAGTGTGAACTACATTTTAAACGAAACCTTGATAAATTATCATTACTTTAGTCATAAATTATATTCTAGCAGAATAATTTTAACTACGTTGCGGATGATCAATACCAAATTACATAGAAAGTGTTACCTTCTTGCACGCGAATCGTTAAAATAAAGATTATCTTCGTTTGTTGCTACGGAAAATACTTAACTATACATTTCAAGGCATATATTAATAACTAGTTTGACTATTTTTATAGAAAACGATTCAAACATTGCATGACAAACTAATGTTCTTTTTTCAAATCGATTACTCATAGAACTGGTAATGTTTTAAATGCTAAAATAGAATAATAGTTATGAAATATAACCTTCTTGTGATTGCATCTCTATTTTAAAAAAATACTGTGTTTGATATATCCATTAGGTATCATCCACATATTAATCAACGCTGTTTTTAAGGATTTTTGACTCGCCCCTCCTCCTCCTTATGAAAGTTTGTGACATTCTGGAGACCCCCCTTTTCCTTAAAATGTCCTATGACACTGAAGTTGACCTTCCTCCTATTTTTCAATACGAAATTAAAAGGCAATTTTATATAACCGCCAATCAAACTATGAATACAAAGAAATTTTAAAAAACTTGATAGTTTTTCCGCTTTTTTCAAGAATTCTAATTTTTTCCCCTGTTATCAAGAAACTTCAACTTTTTCTATTCATTTTCACTTGAAATAGTTGTCGTGCCCAAGTCAGATATCTGAAAAAAATAATTTTTCTTTGATTTTAAAAATCAAAATATTATAACTAATATCATTTCAAATAAAAAACATTACTTTTTATGAAAAATGTTAACATTCGCCGAAAAAAACATTAATTTTAACCATGTTTGTTGCAACTGAATTTTTTTTGACCTTCGCTTCTTACAAGTTAAAAAAAAGCTTGCATTTTAATAAATGTTGGCTTATTTCTTTAAAAAATTTTTCCTTACAGAAATTGTTCTAACGAATTCAGCCATCAAACAATTTTCTTAAAAAATTGTCAACCGTAGAGTTGTAGAGAATGTTATTCCAGAAAAAATAAGCCTTCATTTATTTAATTGCGACCATTTTTCAAAAATCGATAAGAAGCGAAAAACTGAAAAAACTGAATTGCAAAAAAATGCTTAAAATTAAGGTTTTTTTTGTTGCGAATGTTAACTATTTCTCTTGTGATCGACAATTTATCTTTTGCAGTGAAAACTTCAACTATATGGTTGGAATTTCATCATTTTATTTGAAATTTCAAGTACTTGCTTTAAAGTTAATTTATTTCTAGAAAATTCCGTTTTTTGATAGAAAAACAATCCTTTTTGATACAAAATGATCCTTTTTTAGTAGAAAATTAATCTTCTTCGTTAAAAATACAACTGCATGCTTAAAAATTAACCTGTTTTGGTTGAAAATCAAAATATTTTGTTTTGAAAATTTAAGTATTTGTTCCTAAATTAATTTTTAAAATAATAATTTATATTTTTGGTTTGAAAATTCTACCTTTTTGTAGAAAATTTATCTTTTCGGCTTGAAAATGTAACAATTTGGTAGAAAATTAAAATTTTTATTATTTTGTTTATTTGTATTGATGAATAATTTCTTTTATGGCTAAGAAGCCATTGCAGATGAGAATAAAACACAACAGAATTGCAAATAAACTAATATATATTATACATTAGGATTCTAAAGTAAGCAACCTAATTTGTAAATTTCTTGTAACAAATATCGCAAGTTTACGAAGTTCACACTCAGAGCTTGACTTAAAAAGGCATAAAATGCCCACTGGATGCTGAAAGATGAGAGCCCTAAAATCTGAGTAGGTTGGGCAAATGACAAGTAGATGATAGAGATCCTTCCTTACTCGGAGGTTGCAAATAGGATAAACCCTTGCGGAGTCGAAAATAAATCTGTAGTTACCATGACGAATAGAACGTCTGGTAGAACCAAAGAGTATAATCTGGGCGATCAAGCTACAGATATAAAAGGGTATCCTGGCAGTTTTTAAGCAATCTATTATAATCAGAACACCTGAAGTAGTCAGCAAAATTTAAAGGAATTTGTTCTTTATTTTCTTTTTATATTTTTAGAATTTAAGTTGGGCGATAGATGTTCTGAATTAAATATCGAAAAAAGTCTGTATTTGTGGTAACCAGTTATATTTAGGATTACAAAAACTTTTACTAGCCATTAAATTGATTTTTTTTAACGGAGATTTGTAAGCCAAATGCAGTTTATTCCTTTTTAGTCGTAGGAACATAAAAAACTCTTTTAAAGAAAGAAGGTTCAATTCTTTCTATAATCTTAGTATACCTTAGTCCCCCTTTAATGAATAATCCAGATCGCGGAGAATTAGTAACCAGATAAACGAAATAGTCAACTATTTCTAGCTGCTCATTCTCAAAATATTAAGTATATATTTTCCTAAACGGCCCCTGTGAAAAACTAACATTGCTAAAAATAAACAAATACGTCGATAAGTTCTACGAATATAAGGCATATAATAGGTTATTTATTCCTCCTAAAAACTTAGCTAAATGAAGTTACTCTAATTCTTCTCCGTAGCGGAAAGATAGACTATAGCTTATTTGTAATAAGATAATTGACGCTTTCTTAACGGTAAGGGAACAATAGCCTCATATTCGTAGAAACCATCGACATAAACTAAGATTGCTCTATTACTTTTATTTTAAATTGCAAATCCGCTGGAGAGTTTTCGAGAACAACTATATCGTCGGCATAGACCAATAAAATAATATCATTTAGGTGATAAATCGCAATACTTTCTGCCGGGTGATCAGAGAAGAAGAGGTTCTGATAACCGCGAGGTTCCAACCCCGAGAAGTCGGGGTTCTGATAAAGATAAAAGCATTTTGATATAGACTTTTCATAACTTTAACCATTTTTGAACTCATGCCTTTTTCCAGCAACTTCTGCCAAAGAAAAGAATTGTTAATTGAAGGGAAAGCTTTCCTAGCATTAACAAACCACAAAAAAAGAGACCGGAAACCCGTCTGATTTTCTGGAAGATAGTTTTCATCATCCACTCAATTATACAACCTTGTCAGCGGGACTTTTATAAAAGCTTTAACAATACAATTTACCAATGATATTTCTCTGTTCTTATAACATTCGCTCGGGGTTCCATCCTCTGCAGGTGATTTTTATTTTTTAACAATCGCAAGCATAACTTTACTTCATCGAAGATAATAGTACAATCTAATATTAAATAAAAATGATCAATCGATATAAAACTTACTGCCACTTTTTCTTGATAGGGTAAATTGGCAAATTCTTGCCACTCCGATAAGTTTACAACGTTTGGCGTGGTAACTCTTACTTAATATTTTTTTAAATTCATATACTATAAGAAAAACAAATTGTTCGAATGAAAATTAAGCGTTTCATTTAAAAATTTAACTATTGTGTTGCTAATTGATTTTTTGTTATACTAATTAATTTATGTATCTAGAATTTAAATACTTCATTTTTGGTTGGATTCGAATCCTTTATCAGATGAAAATTCAACTATTTAGGAGAACATTCTGTTTTTTTTAAATTTGTCTATTTAAGTAGAGAATTATTCTTTTTTGTTAAAAATTTATTATTTTGGTTGAATATTCAACTATTTTGTTATAAACTCGTCTTTTTTTAGTTGAACTCAACCGGTTGATTATTCAATATCTTTCGTTTGTTTGTTAAAATTCTTTTTTAGTTAAAAATTTAACTGTTTGTTTGAAAAATCAATTATTTTAAAATTATTTTATTTTTTCGAAAATTCTATTCTCTTGGCTGAACATGAATTTTATTTTTTTAAATGCAACTATTAGAGTTTAAAATTAAACTGTTTTCTAAAAATTCGTCTTATTTTCTTAAAAATTCCTCTCTTTGGTTGAAGATTGAACTTCTTTGCTAAACATTCACTTTATTTTTGAAGAGTAATGTCTTAAATTGAAAATTCAACTATTCCATTTCTGGTTTGAATCTTATCTTTTTGAGTAACAAATTCAACTATTTTGTTGAAGTAATCTTTTTTTTAAAAGTCAACTATTTTCTTGAATATTCATCCTTTAATGGTATCGAAAAGTCATTTTCCTTGATTTAAAATTCATCAATTTTGGTTGAAAATGAAATTTATGTTTGATAAAACAAATTTTCGGGTTTAAAATTTCAACTGTCTTCGAAAAAATATATTTTTGTCTTGAAATTTACAATTAGGTTAAAAATTCAACTGCTAAATTTCGTTGTTGTTGATATATTTTATTTTTGGATCAGAGAAGCGTCGCGTGTTAGAAAATCTTTATTATTAGGCTGAAAAAAAAATTATTCTGTTCATGTGTATCTGCACCATTACTCAAAACTTGAGGCAAGTCTTAAGGATAACACGCGTTAAACTTAACAGTCGGTTGAGTCCAAGTGGAGGGTGGCTGAGGGAGTTTGGACTCTCAAATTGCTGTCTAGAGCACATAGACTGATACTGTAAGGGTTAAGCTACCCTCGCCAAAGTGGCAGGAGGTCGTCTGGCTATAGAGACGTAGCCCTGTCTTATCTCGATTTGCATAAATTCATAGTTTGTGGCTTAGGACTTCGGGCCTAAGGATACCTCGAGAAATTGTCTACACATTCAAACGCCAACTTCCTTGACCAATGGCATTACAGGATCAACAAGTTCAGAATTCTCATCTATCTTTAATCTTTATAGTTCTCTCATTTAATTCATTGTGACATTAGGGTGATTCAACCATTTTTTTTATTACACATGCATGATTTCAGCCCTTTTTGACGCGTATGAAGCGGAGCTAAAGCTCTTATTTTTTCTTCACTTTTATTCGTTTCAATGAAGTACCTTTTGTAAAAGGCACCTTATTTAGTAAATCCTCGTTAAAATATATTACAATGTACAGTTATGATTAGAGTCGAAATAAGATGCATCGTGCAATGTCAAATATTCGAGGCACTTAGAGACGCTTGTATTAGTAAATAGCATTCGCGCCATTCTCGATTGCACCTGTAAGCATCGTATTTTTTTTTTTCATTCGCGTGATTTATATTTTATATAATCAAATTCCAGCCTAACATTTTTAATCTTCAATTTCTACTAAAAGCCACTTTTATAACTTTTATAACTGTTACAGTGCGATACCCTCACACTAAATCTTGATTTTCACGGAACAGGATACATTTTTCCTATAAACTCTTTTTTATTCATATTCAGCGTCCTCATATTTCGAGAGCAATTTTTCAGTATGTTTTAAAATTTTAAAATAAATTATCAGTTGTTGTTTGAAAATGATTTTCAAAACCCGCGAAATTTGAAACGACAAATTCTTGAATGATTTACCTTGAAGTGGTTAACTTTTTCTCGTCAAACTCATTTTCTCCTAATTAAGCAACTTATAATCTAAGGATTATGTTATTATTTTTTGTTTAAACTGAAAATGGCTTTAATCATACTTTTTTTGGCTGAACACAAAAACACTTCAGCTCAGGAGTAACTTTTGTTTTTATCTTTATAGGCTGATTTCAACTTTACGGAATGTTATTTCGCTCTCCTAAAAAATGTTTTTTTTATTCGTTATCTAATTACGTATACTGCATGCCTTCAAATATTGTTCCAGGAATAAAAGAAAACAATATTAATGAACATCGTTTACTATATATTATACTATTATTATACTATTACACTATTTATTATATTACTTCTTATAATTCAAATATTTTCATTTTTAAGACTTATTTCTTTTAATGTCAGCTAGCCTTCGATTTAATGTTCAAACTCAACTTTAAAGTTAGGATATTACTTTCAGGTTAAAGTATTCTGTATCTTAAACAATTTTCTTAATTCGAATGTACTAATAAATTATATGTATTGGCTGCTTTTGTTTTACTATCAGATTTTTACTAAATAAGATTAGTAGAACTATAATAATTCCATTTTTTTAAGCTAGAAAATTTAATTTAAATATTTTTTACTTATGAAAGGAGAGTACTAGAATATGAGATATTCTCGTAATATGAGATAGCGGGGTATCTGCTAAACTAAGAGACCCACTCTGTTGGTTCTATCATTAACTTGTAGCCCTTCAAGAAAGAGTAATTTCGTGGTGTAGTCCATTTTTCATTGGGCTTCTAAAGATTATAGGCGAACTTTTTGTTAAATCGATGGATGTCGAGTTCTTGGAAGGGAATTCTTTAAAACTTATTTATTATTCATTAAATATGTATTTAGCAGTAAAGTTGGCCTTGGAGTGATGGGAATTGAATAACTAAGTAGGAAAATATCGATAGTGTTTAAGTTTTTCATTGTACAGGTCAGGCATAGTAAGTGCATAGTTGCACGGTGTTGTTCTCATAATATAAGATACCTGTCGCTTTTATAACACTGGCTGCGCGGGGAAATTCGTTAAAAAAGTGTTTGTGACTACTGCAAAAATTAAATGTATCTAAATAGCAGTAAATTTATACTTCGGAAACAGAATAAAGTTTTTCATTAAAAATAATACATTATTTTTCATTTTATTAGCTTTTTCCTGGGGTATCTCATATTATGAGAATAGTTTGATGAGTTTGGAAAAAGCACTTTTTAACATTTTTTGTATTTTAAGCATACAAAAAATTTGTAATAAATTTTTTTATTTGAGCTCCTTATGGCAAACTAAATTCCCTTAAAAATGACCTATATTACTTTTAAATTCAGTACATAGAATTCCGAAAATCACGCTAAACAGAGTTGGTATCTCATATTTGGGTAATCTCCTCTAATACATCTAAAAGTAATAAATCTCTTAAATTTTCGAGCTTTACAATTCGAACAGTAATCACAAGTTAAATGAATATTTGAATTAAACATTTCACTATGCAACTTTTAACTAACGAAATTAAAATATTTTGATGGAAAATTGATAAATTCATGAAAAGTGCGTAAAACGAAAAAATATATATTCCTCTCTTATTCCAGGGCTATCAGCGAAAATCTAGGCGTAGATTGTGTGAACAGAATTTAAGCGATACATTAGCGTAATTAGCTAGAGCTTAGGTAGGGTTCGAATCCCCAGCGGGTGCGACTTTTCATCGCGTTTGAGAGTTCGATTATGTTGCGAGTATTTATGGAGAGTTAGCACAATATAATTAGTCAAAATACCGCGAGAATTACCCAAAATTGCCGAAAATTTATAGAAATTTTTAAATTGAATTGTGGGTAATTTATCTTAAGTTACTTTAAATTACTTGTAATATTACCAAAATTTTTATATATTTCCGGAAATTTATAAAAATGTTTAAAATTGAATTTTGGATAATTCATAATAAATTACAATATTCAACTGTAAAATTATCATAAATCACCGAATTCTCAATAAATTTCCGCAAATTTATAGACATTTAAATATTTAATTTTGTGTAATTTATCTTAATTTACCATAATTTACCTATAATATTACCATAAATTACCAAAAAATTGCTTTAAAAAGTTACGAGGGTAGTTCAATAAGTCCTTAGAATGACCAACAGATGGCGCGCGAATCGCTCCAAATCATTTGTTTTCAGTCAGCACCACTCCTGAATAGATATATGGTGCAGTCACAGTCCACATCTTCTGAGTTTACGTGTTTTTATAACCAATTGAAAAAAAAATTGTTCGTTAAGAAAAATGAAAAAAAACGAGT
>NC_046665.1:73516420-73524285 GCF_010883055.1 Belonocnema kinseyi
ATAGAGCTCCAAGGAGATTATGTTGAAAAGTAAAAAAAAATTTACCCAAAAAAAATTGTTTTTATACTTCATTCTAAGGACTTATTGAACTACCCTCGTACCATAGGCTACCTAGGTGCATAATATACTATTTTACATGCTCATCCCAATGAGAAGCTACTATTGTATAATGATTTGAAACAAAATCAATCCTTTCTTCGACTAAAAATATTTATGAATGTTAAATTACATTTTTCTTTATGTCTTACGGTCCACATAGATTAAAATAAAATTTAGCTAAAAACATTTTTTCAAACTCAGAATTTCTTTAATTAAAAACTCTGTTCTCAATCCTAGACCTTTCGGCACAATGGGTACAATTAGTAATATTAAAGAGAACAATCGTGAAAAATAATTTCGTAGATTAATATAAATTTGGTGTATTACTTGATTTTTCGAAGTTTGAATTAATCAAACATTAGATTAATGTCGCATAAAGAAAACTTTAGCGTAGGTTAGGAAGGACGAACAAAAATTGACAGTTTAGGAATACCTAAGCTTATATAAGTGAAACTGGCCGAAGATTAAAAACCAGAATTGCTGAAACAAAAGGGATTGTGGAGTTGGGAATTTAACACAGGTTTGTCAAAACATTTTTGGAATATTTCAAAAATATTAAAATGTTATATTCAGAAAAACACTTATCAACGACGTATTATAGAGCCTATTTTCATAAACAAATTTCCAAATATTTTAATTAACTTACACACTGAAATTCTAAACATTAATAAAATTGATCAAAATATTATAAAATAATGTCATTTTTTTAGTTACAAAATTTCTCAATTTTAATTTAAACTTATTTTCAAGCTTCCTCATCTGTAGTTTCAATGAGAATCCGTCCATTGTTTGTCAACGTTCATTACGTACACTGTCTTCAGGTTTTTCTAAACTGTCAATTTTTGTTCGTCCTTCCTAAACTACGAGAAAGTTTCCTTTCTGATTTTTTACATTCTCATCCTAATTAGAAGGTATTGGTTTTATGTGAAATTTCACTTTGTCGGTTTTCATCAAATCTCCACGTTTTGAGACCCACTGAGTCAGAAGAATGATTTTTACGAGGGTGTTTGTCTGTTTGCCTGTAGTCTGTATTCTGTAGGCACGATAACTTTCGAAAAATTTATCAAATTAGATTCTGCCCTGGGATACTTTTTTAATACCTAAAAAGAAAGAAGAAGTTCGTAAACTAGCTATTTTGGATGAAAATTCAAAAAGTGAGCATGTTTTCAAAATTTTTGTAACCACATTTTTTCAAGGTTTCAAAATTTTATGAACGATTATTCATGGTATTCAGAAACTCAAACAGTTTACCCTAATGACATTTCTCAATAAAAGGAAAATTATCAGAGTTAGAGCATTTTCAAAATAAAAAAACAACTAAAATGTACATTTTAAGCCAAACAACGCAGGACATGAAAAAACTCATGAGAAGAAAAACGTAGCTTTTTGAAAGCCTTAGAATATCATGATAACAACTTTTTTAATTTGGTGGAAAAGTTGAAAGTTCCAAATTTGATTGTACCAAAAATAATGCAAAATCCAAAAATTTAATTTTTCGGTCAAACTATGCAAGATACGAAATATATGAATAACCTCAAATTGCGCGCCCTGGAAAGACCTACAAATTTATAATAAATCACTTTTCGATAGGACACGTAGATTTTGTTTTTAATTGAATATTTTCTTCAAACTAATTTTTCCAAACAAAAAATAAATATCAATATTTTTTGACTTAATTTAATGTTTGTCTACAATTTTTGTAAAGGCTGATACTGATGCAATTGATTAAAATAATTCCAAACTGTTAATAATTTTCATTAATGAAATTGATGACATATATTTTAATATATGGTTATATATGTTGTAAGTGATGGAGAAATTCTAGGCCTATTGAATGATCCCAAGAAAATATACAAATTTTAGAAACTGACAAGGTTTTGGCTATTTTTGACAGTTTGCATAACAATTGTCATAGAAAATTTTTCAGGTAAACTATTTTTTCAGCAATAATGGTTTTTTTGTAAAAAAATCATTTTTAATTTTTGCGTAAACTACTAAGAAAAAGGTTTAAATTTTCTACAAAAAAGTTTTTTACACTTTTTAAAAGATTGAATTCCATCGACATAAATATTCTCGAATATTATCGAAAAAATCATAATTTTCAATTTCTTTATCACCACTGAGTTTTGATGTAAGATTAAATTTTTTATTTTTATATTGATATACAGCATAGCATTTATGGCATGTTACACGTCGAGAAAAATAAAATCAATGTCTGCCATTGAATTACGAAAACTTAAATGAACTATAATTTACTAAAAATATGTGACATTTTTAAAAAACGTGTTCAGATTGATTCTTTTTCGTAGAATTTTACACCAAAATCTTTATTTAAAAAAAAAACAATTTTTCCTACTGAAAAACGGTGTGTGCATTCTCATCGCACGCTGCGCGCGCGCCTGCCGGTTTGAGCGCGCCTGTGGCGCGCGACTATTTGTTCTTGCGATTCGCCCACGATAATGCATATACCTCGCGCTAAGAGCTCGATCCTTCTGCATAGACCCTTTAAAACTAAAGGTAAAAATATCGACAACAGTAATTTCGTGATTGTAAATTCTCTTTTGTTAAAGCTCCTTCGGCTTTAACGAACACATTCTCATCACGTATCTCGTGCTTCGTACTCGAGTTTATTCTGAAATTTTATATCATTCCCATAAATGTATATTATTATAATTCGAAACTTGCATTGGTATTTAAACAGACTAAGTTTCATTGTACCGTTTAAAAAAATGCGCATTTAAACAAAAAATTTTGTTAATAAATGCTTTATTGCAACTTTTGTCGTCTTTCCATAAACTGAATTTTCTCGTTTCCAATGTTTTTTTCATCATTTAAACTTTACACATACGGGTTACTCAGCAGCCTTACCAATTTTAATTATATATATATTTTTTAAATGCATTAATATATTTGAGAATCTTTGAAATACTGTGAAATTGTTGCATGAAAAAATTTAACGTTTGGATTTTCCATTATTTCGAATGCTGTCAAAATTTGAATTTTTGATTTATCAAAAAAATTCAAAAATTAGTTATGATAATTTTCTAGGGCATTTAGAAATCAAACTTTTTCTTTTCTTACAATTTTTTCATATTGTTCGTTATTTGGCTTAAAAGGTTAATTTTCGTGTCTTTTTTTAAAATTTTTTAAATGCTATAAGTCTAATAATTTTTTATTTTATGAAAAAAGCAATTGAAATAAATTTTGCGACTTTTTAAATATCATGAATAACCGTACTAAAATTCTTGAATTTTGAGAAGAGTGGTCTCAGAAATATTCAAAATGCGCTCACTTTTGGAATTTTTATCCAAAATAGCTGGCTAAGAAACTTGACCTTCAGTTTCAGACACTAAATGAGGGTACTAAAGGCCAATCTATAGATTAATTTTTTTTAAAGTTATCGAGTTCACAGACAGACATACAGACAGACACATTCGTAAAAACTTGTTTTTCGGATTCAGGGGGGTTTCAAACGTCGGCATTTGACCAAAACTGGGGGGGGGGGGGGCAAATTTTACAAAAATCTAATATCTTCTCTGATGAGAAAGTAAAAATATGGCATTAAGACAAAATCTGTCTGCTTTCAACAGATTTTGGTTATTGGAAGTATATTTTTAGTAGCTCATAATTTCTATTTTCATCAGCTAAACTATGAAATATGTATCCCTTTATGTTTATTTTAAAATTATATATTCAAAGGCATTTTTATTCTCACATCCTAACTAGACCTCTCTGCATGCTTTGAAATGGAATCGGCCTTACATTGTTTCGTTCCGAAATTTAATTCAAACAAATTTTTGATTACTTTTTTTCAGAAAAATTCCAATACTTTTGTAAAACAATTAAAAAAATTAAATATAAAGTGACTAGGATTCCGTGGAAAACCAAAACTTTGAAAAAATGAATGATTGAAAAATTCTTTTTGTATTTTTTGATTGAAAAAAAACGTGTTTAGTCCCCCCAGATAGATATTTTACTTTTGTACTAGAAAGAAGGGGTTTCGAAAATTTGAAAACATTTACTAAAAAAATCGAAAAAAACATCAAATTACACAATTACCGAAAAAGTTTCATAATGCTCATTTTTATTCAAGACTCATTTATATCAAAATCTTTAAATCTAGATCCTTTCATTTTGAAACATATGTACATTTTGATATTGAAAGGAATCCACAAAAATTCTATGAGAAAATCCTTTCGATGAAATTGTCTCATTACGATATTTGATAAATATAATTTGAAGCATCAGAAAACCGAACTTGATCGATCCTCCACTGAAAGGAATTTTGCATTCTCGAAAAATTATATTTTTATGGTTAAATTTAGAAAATAATATTCAGTGTTAAATTTATGTGATGATTTATTGATTTATGCAAGATTTTAGATTGAAGATGTTTACACATAAATCTGTCTTGGATTGTAGTTTAGGACGCATATATTGATTTTTTTTAATGAGGACACAAAATAGCAATGAACCAATCAAATCTGGGTTTGAATACAGACAATGCAATTTTTTAATGTTCCAAGAAATGTTGTTCTGATTCAAGAAAATATACGTATCGTCCACATTCGCATTACCGACATTTTCTTGATTTAATGTCAATTTTTTTCGTGTAGAAATAATTCATGTCCATTTAACTTCCATTGAGAAAAAGTCTTATTAAAGAAAGCTCAGTAAATAATTTTTTTTCATTCAGAAGGATATTTCAAATGTTACTTAGCCTTGAATGTCAAATTGAGCTTTAAGTGAAAGAGCAAAATCATGAAGGTAATATTTTCATTGATCAAAACCAGAAATATCGCTCATTTTCAAAATTGAATTCAAATATATTTACAACTTATTATCATGTTCATCACTAAAAAAAATATAAATGAATATGAGAAAAAGTGTTATGATAGCTGAAGTTACAGATTATGAATGCAGTAGTACATTATCGAGTTATCGATTAACTCATCAGTTGACCGGAAATCATAAGTTACAGAATGACGCATGTAACAGGAAATCGAAATTCGCTTGATTGTACAATTTGTTAAAAGCTAAACAAGAAATAAGATTAATTTTTTTCTAAATTTACAGCTTTGAAAGTTTTAAAAAGGAAAAAAGTACAAGACTTTTATACTGTTTGAGATCAGTCTGACAAAGTAAGAAGATAAGAAACTCCATTCCTCCTTTAAAATTGAAAAATTCTAATTGTAATAGATTTGATCATTTGTCGTATTTTTGCTGAAAGTCATAATTCAACTATTACAAGTCATCAAACATTAAAAACTGAGTAACACAAAAAGATGATTAAAGAATCTAAGTGAAATGTCAAATATATTTATTTAGAAAATATTATTTGCCAATTAATTACTTCATTTTGTGGCAAAGTTTCAAGGATTTAAAATTAATCCTAAATGTATATATTATGAATTTAATATTATTTTATTTTATACTTGCGTGTTTTTAAAATGTAATACTTCTTAACTTTAAATACAAAGGCATCTAGTGTGAAGCTTTCCTATTCTTATTTAAAATTTTCGAAAAATGATTTAATGTGAAACATCATTACTTTCAGAATTTAAAAAAAAATCGATTTTTTTTTATTGTATTTTTCACTTCCTTAGATCTTTAAAAACCCGCTCCTTAAAATATTTTTAAGAGATGCCAGTTGTAACTTTGTTAAATAACCAAAAATAATGAGTAATGCGCACACTCCGAGCTGACGCAACTGCTAGT
This sequence comes from Belonocnema kinseyi, assembly GCF_010883055.1. Lineage (NCBI taxonomy): Eukaryota > Metazoa > Arthropoda > Insecta > Hymenoptera > Cynipidae > Belonocnema > Belonocnema kinseyi. The sequence continues at coordinate 73,522,238 of NC_046665.1, forward strand.
CACATATTACCTTTTGTGAGAAACGAACCGTTCAAACACAAACCGGCTCTCAGCGAAGAAGTTCGAGAATACATCAAGCCAGGTTTCGAAAAATTGACAAATGAGGACTTATTGAAACGTTGTTTAGGAAATAATACTCAAAACAACAATGAGTGTTTCAATAAAACACGGAACGGAATTTGCAGTCCAAATATCATTGGCTATCTTCAAAGAAGGCCGCATGTCTTTGTTGAAGATAATGGAAGTTATGGGATGCACCATTGGCCGTACTTCATATGTATATGTGTAAAAAAGGGATGAAAGAATTGCTATGGCAGAAAAAGCCAGTAACGCGGCATCGAAAGAGGGTCGTTTGGCGAAAAAAGTGGTCCAACAACAGGATGAGGAAACTTACGTAAACTCTGAAATTTTGTTATATGGTCCAGGGATAGCTGATTAATCGATTGTGAGTGATGAAACTTAGTTTTTGTTTAAATACTTGTAATATATAATGACGAAAAACTTTAAACGCGTTTTTCTCGAAATGAATTTTTTTCAAATGGCCGACAGTTTATCTTCGGAACTGCTGAACCGATTTGGACGAACCTTGTCACGTTTTGTTCATTTAGGTGTATTCTATAGGAATTTATCACAATTTGACAAAAAATTTTACATTTATTTTATATGGAAAACGGTCCAAAAAACGCTGATTTATAGTTTTTTTTCAAACGTCGGCCTTTTTTTCAATTTTCTTATAAATGTGGTAAATTCCTACGTGAGGAACCTTCCTTTTTAAGAAAGTTTTTTGATGTAAAAAGATGCATAAATATAATAAAAAAAGTTTGATATCTTTATCTTATAAAAGAGCTGAGAAGAAAATTCTTGAAAATACAGGTTTTTTTGACCTTCCAATTAGGATTCATACCTTAAGCTTTCTATTATTACATATATTTAAAATGGTTTAATTTTGAGCAAGTTATTAAATTTAAATTATGAGCGACAAAAAATTAACGATGCATTAAATTATTTATCACCTTTTAATAATGTTATAAATGAAATGACTTTTGATTGAAACTAAAGAGTTAATTGAATATCAAAATGTATAAGTTTTTAAAATTTTGAGGAGTCACTCATTTGTAAAATCTACATACAGAATTTAAATTCTTATTGAAACATAAATTACCAACCAAAAATTACCGACCCAGTCAACTTAGAAGTTTTTTTTATAGTTTTACGGGCGAAATGACTTATGCATCAGTTTGAAATTTGTTTAAAAATGTAGAATTATTGTACACGGTGAAAAATAATTCAAAAAACTTTACTAAACTCAATTGGGTAAATTCGGGACATATGGACACTTTGATAAAGTTTCATTTCTAGTTGGGTAACACGAAATTCGATAATACCTCATTCACAAACACGAAAGTGTGACAAATTAATACCAATATATACCGAAGTTCACTTAAATTAATACTGTACTTGGTAGTTGACATTTTAATAGACATAATTATAAAATATATAAAACGTTAGATAAAGATTATTGGAAAGTTGGGTAAAACGATGTCGAGGACTCGGTAGAAAATATAAGAGGGTTTACAGGCAAGTTACGAGGGAATTACTGACGCTCGCGAAACTTTAACTACGAGTTCGGTAAACCGTAAGGCTGAATAAAAAGAAACTTATACGCAATCAACAGCATACACCCTATATATACACACATTAGTCAGTCACAGCCAATCAGAATACAATTCCTTACACATACACATACACAATTTAGCTTAAAAAATCACATTAAATTATAATACATTACATACAATACTCACGCACGCTTTTAACAATATTAACGCTATTAAAAATCGAAAAAGCTGTCGACGGGTTTCGAACCAGATAATCGAAGTTTAACGCGTTCTATCGCCTATGACGTAAGCCTCACGGCTAACCTAATAATTGGGATACGGGAAAAAATTTTGACTACCAGGTGTATACATATGAAACCGGTATTTTTTCAAGAAAAAAACACATTTATTTCAAGAGAATGATAACAAATATTTTATTCAAAGTATGCGCCC
>NC_046665.1:73524385-73528342 GCF_010883055.1 Belonocnema kinseyi
CAATGCGCCAATTAGCACAAATGGTAAGTTCCGACAGTGCCTACAAGTGTGCCTACTGGCCGCTAAATGGCAATACCGGTTTCATATGTATACACCTGGTATAAACGTGCAGTACGAGTACGTCAGGGCCGTGCAAAAAATATCTGGGGCCCGTTTCAGCAAAATTTGGATTGTAACATTTAATTAATGATCCGTTTTTTAACTTGATGAGAAGTAAATAAAAACATCGGACGATTTTTTATTAAAAATTTTCTAGCCTTGAAACCCTTAATTATTTAATTTTTAATATTTTAAATGTTTGCATCGTCTACCTTTTTTAAATCTTTTTGACATAAAATATTCAAATCATTAAAATTAAGCATTAAAAACCTGGAAATTAAGTTTATATAAAATCTTTGAAATTGAGCAAGGTTAAAATTTCAGGAATCAAATCGAATATACAAACTAACACGATTTACAGGATTTATTAATTATATTGCATGAAACTTATGTATATGGAAATATGTATAACACACAGTACTTAAGAAAATTTTTAATATCTCTTCTTGGAATTAATCTTTATTCAAGATTTGCAATTAAAGATGCTTTATTTTTTAATATGTGCAATTTTATTATGTAGTTTCGAATATTTTTTTTACATAATTTAATTTTAAATACTCAAAATTAAACACTCTACAATATTAAAAATGTATAAATAAAAATTCTGGATAATTTTGAAGATCTAAACTTAAGTTTTAACTCTACTTCTTCCAAATTGAAGAAATTTTAATTGTGTATCATCGGAATTGAAACTGTTCTAATGGCGAAACTTGCATACTTTTTAAACTTTTAATTTAAAGAAATAAAAAAATTCATTTTTAAAGATGTATAAATAAAAAATCTTAAATTTGAATGATTTTTAATATAATAAGTCAAGTTTTAAATTCTAATTCTTCCAAATTGAATAAGTACCAATTTGCAAAATACAAAAAATTCAATTAATTTTTCTGATTAATTTTTGCTAATAATTAATTGAATTGATTTATTTTTTAATTCAATTAAATGGTAGCGTATTATTCAACTAAAATTTTGATTTTGCCATTTAAATTCTAAATCGAAGGAGTGGCTAGATTCATTGGACTTCGCCGATACTACATTTTCTATAAGATTTTATAGAAATATATTTTATTCTCTTGAATACAAAATTTATAATTGTTGAGTAATTGTCAAAAATTTAATTTGTTACGTATGCAACCTTATCCATTCAACTGATTATTACGTATTTTACTTAGAAGATTGCACACACATTGCCAATACATGCTGAATATTTTTTCGATATCTAGGATAGTTTTTAAAATTTGACCATTTATGATGCTTATGAATTTTCATTCATCACCACACTCAATACCTAAAATTTGTAAACTATTCAAGATATCAATAATTAAAATTTTTAATTACAAATTTTAATTTCAAAAAGGTACAAGGTACGAATAAGTGATGAGAAAATTTACTTTACTGAACAATTTTTTTCATTTCTTACAAATAATAAATTTCCTCATAAATCAATTAAACCCAGCTTTTCTTTCTAAATACGCAGAAAACAATTTTTTCATCCCACTGAACGGAAGAAAAAGCTAAAATGTAGTTCGAAAACCTCTAACATGACAAAAACCATTAAAATGGCAGCACTCAAGCGTCAACTTCGATTCATGGTAATTACATTTTTAATTTCCTCTCTCGGTTCCAGTTCTACCTCCCCCCTCTCCCAATCATCCCTTATTAACTGAAGTTTTTGGTGGGACTGACGTTAGAACTACAATCTCCACCATATGACGATTTGATACTTAACTTTGACATGATTTCGACTCAGAAAATAAACTTATTGCATAAAGGTGTTAATTGGGCGTATAATCTAAACAATGAATAATGCAAACTACAAAATAGCCTCGGAAAGGACTTGAACTTTTAATGACAAAAGGCATGCACACGGAAAATCTAAAGGTCATGTTTCAGGCGACGAATGGAGACTGGGTTTTTGGAATGCTAGGTGAGTAAATGATCTCAAGGTAAAATAATTGCATGAAACTATAGACGTGACGAAACTAGACATTTTATGTGTGTCTGAAACAAAGAAAAAGGGATGCGAAACCAAAGACATAAAAAACGCCGTGTTGAAAGGCGGATTCGAAATATGGTCAGGAGTAGACTGTGAATAACATGGTAAACAAGGAGTAGGTCTGATTTTGAATGAAAGAGCAAAGCAGCATCTCGGAGACCATGGTTTCGTGGCTCCCAGACTGTTGTGGGCTACAATGAAAGTAGGAATCAGAAGAATATTTATCATAGCATACTATGCGCCGATTGATAGTGATTCTAGAGAAGTAAAAGACGCCTTCTGGGACAATTTAAATGACACAATAAACATTTGCGAACATGGAGAAAGAATAATTCTACTAGGAGACATGAACAGTTAGGTGGGCATCCAAAATCAGGATACAGAAAAAGTATTAGGTAATTTTGTGGATCCAAGCAGAAACTATAACGGAGATAAATTAGTTGGTCTATGCTTAGAAAGGGGTCTGTTTATTACAAATAGTTGGTTTAGGCATAAAATAATCCACATGTACTCCTGGTCTAAAGGAAATAGCCGCATTATAATTGACTTTGTTGTTGCGGATTAAAGACTAAGAGAGTTAGTCAAAGATACAAGAGTCATGAGGGGTCCTGAATGCAATACTAATCATTACTTTCTGATCTCAAAAATTTACTTAGGTCGGGGATAGGGAAAAAAGAGAACCAAGAAAGCAAAACAAACGCGAATCAAAATTGAGAACCTACAGAAACCGGATGTGCGAATATATTTCCAAAATAAGATAATCGAAAGCATAGATAGGGCAACATGGGAGGACGATATAAAAAACAAAGATATAGAGGGCGCCTAGATAATGTTACGGAATATCCTTGTTAGATGTACGATCGAAGTGTATGGTACCGCAGTTGTAGGAAGAATGTCTGGTGATGCGTGGTGGAATGATGAAATTCAGGCTGCCCAAAAAGCAAAAAGAGAAGCGTACAAGAGAACTTTGAACATCGCAGGTCTTAGCAATGAGGAAAGAAATAGACGTAGAAATGATTATAGACGCGAAACCAAGATACTTAAACGATTAGTTAAAGAAAGTAAAGATACAATTAGAGCAGAAGAAGAGATAAAAATACAAAGCGACTTTGAAAGAAGCAGAAAACTACTTTATAAAAAAATGAAAGGAAACAAGAGTATAGAAATTGTCAACATGAGAAATAGTAGGGGGGAAATGGTATGTAATGCAGACGGAATACTAGAGGCTTTCAGAGACTATTTTAGGAGACAATTCGGAGATGAAGCTATAGGACACCACAACTGTGATGTTGAACACGATGCGATGGAAAACTCAATTGAAAAAGTCTATGTCACTGAGGTCAGGGATATAATTAAGAACTTAAAAAACGGTAAGGCTGCCGGGGTAGAGGGTATTATTACTGAAATGCTTAAACACGGTGGCGAGTGCGTACCACATAGACTGTGCGAATTGATAAATTTATGTTTGGAGATGGGAGACGTCCCAGGCGATTGGAAAAAAGCGATTATCGTACCAATATACAAGAGAAAGGGAGATAAAAGCGAGTGAAATAATTACAGAGGGATTAGCTTATTAAGCACCGTAACTAAAATATATTCAAAAATACTTATTCGTAGGGTAATGAAAATAACAGAAGCAAAGATTTGGGAAGTCCAAAGTGGGTTTGTGGCAGGAAGGTCATGTACGGATCAAATATTTAGCTTAAGGCAAATAACAGAAAAAAATTTGAGAGTAGGAAAAAAAGTTTTCTCTGCATTTTTTGACCCAGAAAAAGCTTTTGACAAGGTAGATAGAAGTAAACTTTGGGAAGTCCTGAAAGAGTATGGAGTCAATGGATGGATCCTACAAGCTATAAAAACAA
>NC_046665.1:73528442-73540291 GCF_010883055.1 Belonocnema kinseyi
GTGTTGCGGAAGGAACGTGTTATTTACTTAAATAGCACGAGAATTCTGGATCAATCTGAAAAATCTCTATCCCTTCCACACACTACTCCTTTCCCCTACCGAGTGAGTCGCGCCTACCCCGAAAGGGAAATGGCTTAATGGTGTAATAATACTTTAATGAAATCTTATTTCATTTTAAAATTTTACAAACTAATATTTATTTATGAATACAAAACGGCAATGAGGACTGTAAGTAATTTGAAAATTCAACACATTTGTCCAAATTAGAAAATTTATGAAGATCTTCGATGTGCTCAGTACTTGCATACGATCATTCTGTAACCAGTTTTGAGGGAATTATTGTCATTTTGCATACTTTAAAGTTTGCTTGACTTTACATTTGCAAATATTACTTAAAAAGCGTGAAATTTTATCCAATTTTTCCTGAATGTGTGACAGAATAGTTTTCAATAATTACACCACGTACATTAATGTTTTATTTTATTTACTGAACTGACATTTATTCTTTAGCATTTCGCAATGCACAAATTATTACAATAATGTCAAACATTCTCCTTTTGGTCCATATATCCGAATTATACTTAATAGTTCGGTAAAGTTTCCTGACCAAATTTTCTCCATGTAAACTTTTCCATAATTAAAATTGATGGGATGTGCCAATATTAAAAAGTTTTAAATTATTATTGTTTTTCTTAATAAAATAATCCAACAAACAAAAGCAAACAGATGAAGATCAGATTAGCATATAGAAACAATTGCTCTATAGGAATAAAAAGTTATGTCTGTTGCACATTATTTTAAAAGAGAAATTAATATAAATTATTTCTGGTTTCGTTCTAAATAACTGAAAGCACAAAGTAATTATCACACGAACATAAGGGTGACAGTATCGCATATGGTTATTAAGCTTAGTAAGATAAGGGTGACTGGGCTAATATTTGCAAGCAGACACCTTGCTTTAACGTATCAGATAAAATGTATTACCTTATCAAACGATCAATAACGCATAACTATTGCTTAGAAACTAAGAAAATATCTACGTTTAATAAACTGTTATAACTGGAATTATAATTATATCTTATTTATTAAAAACGAATATTTTGAAATTACATGTGAGAATTAATAAGACTTCAATTTTCTGGTTGGTCATGGTAAAATCATGTTTCAGTAAATATTAGAAACTAACTGTGAATTCAATCCGGGCTGTTTCAACTTTGTTTGTATTTACAATTTCATGGTGCTCATTTGATCAGCACTCTGCTTCTCCATTATGATTAATTAGCAAATATATTTGCTTCCTCATAGAGGAAGTCAAAATAACCAAATAAAAATAGGTCAATCAAAACTTCTCGAATGTCGGAGTCTTTTCTATTCTTGCATGAACTTGAATTATGTTATTAAAAAAAGTTTTTCCGTTCAAAATTGTTCAAATCATGTCAATTTCCATAATTTCCCTACTTTTCAATACCATGAATGAATATTATAAATCAATCGACTTGTCTTGAATCTATAAATCTCTTTTGTGTTTCTATAAATTTTGAATTATGTTAATAAAAATTGTTTAAGTATGAAAAACCGATTTTTCAAATATTGCAAATGACCATAACCTTTTTACTATTCGAGAATATTTATTCAGCTATACATTCAGTCTATTTCCATCAATATCGTATCGAATCAAAGAAACTTTTGTATTTTTGCATCAACTTTAAATTCTGTAAATGAAAAAAGTTTTACTATAAAAACCTATTTTTAAACATGCATAACCACATACACATATATTCGGAAAATAGCTTAGAAAATTGTTTTAGCCATTCTTCTAATTGAGCAATGTTTAATTAAAGAAAATAAATTTTTTTCGAAATGGTTTCAATTACAAAGATTCTTCCGTGAGGAAGCAAAACCAATCTCAAGTTAAAATGTTTACTAACAAAAACGTCAGAGAAGAACTTTCCTCGTACAAGTGAACATAATGATAAAAGATTCTCAAACCGAAAGAACAGAGAAAAAGAGTAGAGACGCTTAACTTAAGCTGACGCTAATGAGAGCGAGAAAATAACAGGAGGAACCGAATAACAAGCAGGGGCTTTCGGCCTTTGCTTCAAAGTCCGGCTACTTTTCCTACTTCAAAAGACTTCTAATGACTACTGTGATCATCTCATTGACCGGTTCTTGAAAAAAATCATCTCGAAGGTAATTCCTTTTATTTGTAACCCTTTCAATTATAAAGAGTTAATATTCATATTAAATTTTAATTAAAAACGGATTCTTTAGATTTTCGAGGTGAAATTATTATTTTCTTGGAGAAACAAGTTTAAGTTAAAATTAAGACCAATACTATATACTAGTTTATATTATCTATAAAGGGCGGTTAAAAAACTACGTCACGCTACTTTAAACATTCTTTCTACCCATCACCTTCTTCGTCACAAATCATGGAATCAAAAAAGATCAATTGTTCAATCCAAAGAAGATGAGTTTTCAATCCACAAAGACGATTTTCTAACAAAATAGTTAAATTTTCAACAAAGTAACTAAATTTTTAACATAATAGTTGGATTTGTAACCATTCGATGGATTTTCCAAACCACAAATTCGAATTTTTAACAGAATAGTTAAATTTAAGAAAAAATAATAATTTTCAACCTAATAGTTGCATCAAAAACTAAAAATAACGATAACTAAAAATAGTTCATAAACAAAAAATAGTTCATATTTTAACCAAAAAGATAAATTCGCAACAAAAACTGGAATAGTTGATATTCCAACCAAAAAACTTTTTCATTTTAAATATAAAAAAATTGAATTCCACCAAAAAATTCGAGTTTTAAATAATATGGTAGAATTGCCAAGCAAAAAATTATTTTTTAACCAAACAGTTACACTCTTAAGCGAAAAAGATCAAATTTTGCCCAATAAAATGGATTTTCAACTGTAAAAGATTAATTTCCCAGAAAATAATTGAATTTTCCGCTTGATAACATTTCTTAGTCATGAGAGAAAGATAAATATAACCAAATTGTTGAGTTTTTAAACAGAAAAGGTGGTTCCTCTAGAAAAAAAAAGTTTATTTGGAACCAAAAACGGATTAGTTTATTTTCAAGTTCAAAACATTAATTTTCAACAACAAATGAATTGAAAAAAAAGAATTTCCAACCAAATAGTTGAATTTTCAACCAAGAAAAAATGTTCATTTTAAATAAAAAATAGTCTTACCTAATAAAAATGATGAAATATCATCAAAAAAAAGTAACATTGGATATTTAAAAAAAAAAAATACTTTAAAATAAAACCCGCTGAGTTCAACCAAATAAGGTGCATTTTTACCAAAAGAGGTAAATTTGTAAACCAAAAAGACGAATTTTCGATAAAACGAAGTTGATTTACAACCACATAGCTGAATTTCAAGTTAAAAACATTTAAACTTTTAACAAAAACAGGATCAGTTAAATTTTAAGTAAAACAATTTTAAAAAATGTCAACAAAAGAAGCAACTAATTATCAACAAAATAGTTCAATCTTTAATTGAGTAGTAAAATTTTAAACCAAAGAGATTGATCTTCATCTAATAAAACCAACTTTCAGCAAATCAGTTTTAGCTTTCAACAACGTAGTTCAGTTGTCTATCAAGAACAGTAATTTTCTACTAAACAAGACAAATTTACAACAAAATACATACATCTTCAACCAAAATAGTTCAATTTTCATCTAAAAACGATACATTATTAACCAATATTTAAAAAAAAGAGGTAATATTGTGAATAAGGGAAAGAGTGTGAAGTCTATATTTAGATGCCTTACTTTTAAAATGAAATCACTATTTTTCAGTTTTCAAGCTTTTACATTTTTTTATTTACCCTTATGCTTCCAAGTGTGATATCACAAAACCTAGTTTTTGAATGGTTTCTAAAGTATTTTAAACAAAACAAAGTTTGGGATTTTCGTTTTTACATTAAATATTATATGATTAAAATAAAAATTTTGTATTCAAATATAAACAGTTGATTCTCGATAAATTTGTATTGACAAACAGAACCTTTGGGAGATACTTAAAGTATCGGATTCCATTTAAAAGTCGTTTACTATCGATTTTTTAAAAATATTAAAAAGTAATTCTCTGAAGGATTGAAACCCACTTAAGACTTGATTAACACGACATGGTCGCTGGGAAGCGGCGATAATAATTATATCGGTACGCGATTACTGTCTACGCAGCCGTCCTTTTTGGTTTTTGAAGAACGTTAGAATCGATCGCTCGGTACCGCAATTACAAGAGAAAGTTGAGTTATCATTTAATCTGAAAAAAGCGTGATCGTGTTTAGAAAATGTCGATTTTCGGTATATAACATATGGCACAGGGCGAAGTGTAGAGCGTGTTTATCGGTAGATAAGTCGACGCAATTAAACCACGCACACACCTGTTCTTTCTATTGTATATAAGCGTGTATAAAAATCTATCTCGTCCGAGAATCGCAACGATGCTCGCAGGATTGGCTCTTTTAGTTCCCGAGCATGAAATCTTGTTATCGATCGGTTCGCCTTTTAACTAGTTCGCGATAAGGCTGAACGCACAATAACTCTTTCGCTTATCTTGCCATCAAATGCTAATGCACCACCGACGAACTCGCACTCTAGACAGGTGAATCAAAATTTAAATTGGTGTTTATTTTTTCACCGAATTATTAAATTAGTAGCCACAGACGGTGTTCTCTGATATATGCTCGGATATTAGCCTACATTGGGCAAGGTATTGCGCTATTAGATAGTCGTTTATAAGGAAAAAATATTGTTGGTTAAGTAAATATTTTACAAAATTATCGTTTAATACAGTTTCGATATGTTTTTTACGCACGTTCCATTAATCGTAAGCATTTAAAAAAACGATATATATTTGATCTACAAACATGAAAGTAAAAAATAAATTTGACTTTTTAGAAAAATAAGCAACGAGTGGTCATTAGGGTGTTGGTTCTTATTGTTAATAGAAATTTTCTTTTAGAATTGAGTTATAAAATCGCTTTTTTCTGACTGTTTTAACTTGCTTTCAATTTTTATATTAGATCAAGACTATAATTAATGTGAGTTACTAAAAGAATTGTTTCAAGCAATCTATTGTTGTTAATGCAATGTACCATCAGCTTCAGGTTACCACTGAGTATAATTAGCTTCATAAAGTGATTTTAAGCTTACCTTAGTAAAGAAAATTTTGCACTGGTCCATGTCCAGTGAAGTTAACTCCGAGGGGTTATACACTCTCGAATATGATTGCACGTATCTCAAAGATTCAGTAAGTTATTTCATTATTTCAAATGATTTCAGTGTCTAAATTAGTAATAGTTTGAATAATCAAGACTCTGATCACTTACTTAAGGTATTTTAACTTGTGTGCCTTTCTTTTGCGCTATTCTTCTCTTAGCGCAGAGACATGTGTCTTCTTCCGCCTTATTATTCTTTATTTCGCCTCATTTTTAGGGGAGCGAGCAATGGCTCTTGCTATTTATTGTTGTCCGCTCTACTCGAGACTAAGCTTTTACTCTTAGAAATCATTTAAATGCTCGAAACTTTTATACATTACAATATGTAGAAATTGGAAAATTTAATTAATTAATAGTACATTAATTGAATTATTATTGAATCGTTAATTTTTCGTTCAAAAATATAAGGAATTATTGCACATTTATAACATGAAATAATCAATTTTACTATTAGAAAAGGTTGAGTGTAAATTGAGATTAAGAACTTTATTTTAAATGTCAATTAAAAAATAAAACAGCTATTTCAATTTAAAAAATATATAATCATTTGCGGAAAAATAAAATTAAAAAAGTAAATAAATTTTCCATTTTATAATCAAAAATGTCATGGTGCAATTGCAGAATAGGGGCGTCAACTGTTTTTTTTGGCTGGAAAACCAGTTTTTTCGGCAACAAACTTTTCGAATCTTTAATTGAACGATAAATAAAGGTTGTTACTGTGGTGACTTAAATATGGGTATAACGATATCGAAATGATCATATTTAATTCTCCGTTTAGGTGCTTTTAAACATCCAAACGGCCAAAAACACCCCTTTCACAGGTCACAAAAATAATTTGGTCAAAACCCTACCCTTTTCCAACGTTTCGCGGGGGCGGTAAGGCACCTCTACGACTAGTAAAAAAAATAATGTTGGTCACATCACTACCCACTTCCAACTCTTCGTTAAATATGATCATTACGATATATCGTGACAGACCCATATTTGAGACATCATAGTAACAAAAGTCACAATAATTTTTACTTTTTGCCTGATCAAATTGCTTCATTTATAGTTGAAATTAAATATTTTAATAGTTTGTTGTCAAACAAAATTTTTTTCCGGCTAAAACAGAAGTGACAGAAGTGACAGAAGTGACAGAAGTGACAGGTGACGTCTCTATTCTGCAATCGAACCAATGTCTCAATTAGGAATAAATTTCCAATTTAAACATGATATAGATTCTCAAATATGAAATTTTCTAAGTCAACTTTAAAAAAATCAATTTTGTCATTGGAAATCAGGACAAACAAGGATAAATCGTTAATTGTTTTGTACAAATTTAATTGTGTTAATTAACAAACAAGTAATTCTTATTTGAAAGAAGGATAATCATCGATTGAAAACGTAAAAAAAATTTTTTAGAGCATGATTGACTGAATTGGTTTCAAGTTCACTGTCTGACATAATTTTCATGGAATTTCATTGGCAAAATTATTAAAAAATAATTTCTTAAATCAAAAAGGCTATCAATTTGAAACTTATTTTCGAATTTACTTAAAAATTACTTCCTTCGTTTACATTTTCAATGATTCTTTCTTGTATTTTTAAGTTATTATACATATTTTAACATAAGACATTTTTTTTCAAAATTGAGAATTTTTCATTTTTAGATAAGAACATTTTTTCGAGATTACATTTTTTTTTAGTATACATTTTCCACTCATTTTTCCGATGTGATTTGGCATTAATTTTTGAAACATAATTTGAAATAAATTCATTTCATGGTAAATTAAATTTTTGTCTTGCGTTCCACATCGATGATGCGCCTTTTTTTGTTTAGAATTATATATTCGTTAATTATTGTAATAAAATTTTTAATCCTTTTTTATCTATATTTAAGATTTATTATTTATCATCAAAATTTCAAATGACAAAATTCATTTTTCAAATTTGTCATTGATAATTTCATAATTGAAAATCTCTCGGAGAATCTACATATTCTTTGAATTTTCGAGGTTATTTGGGCTCAGCTGATTTTGCGCTGGCGCATGCGCGAAACTCGGCGCACAAGATTCCAAGTTCTCCCGGATTCTTTTTCTTATTGCCTCTTATTCGCCCTTATTTGTCGTTATTCTCACTGTACTGTGCTACTCAGTAAGCTGAATAGGGATTTCCTTGCTTAAAATCTGATTTATAATTCTAACCAACACTGTGGCTTACTGCTGCTCATCTAATCTCATTTTTCTTTCTGCCTTACTATCTTGCGTTATATATAAGAGATTTAAGAAGATTTTAATCACTAAAATGGTTAAATTCCTTAGTGAATAGCCCCTCGGTTAACTCATCCAGCGTTTTTTAAAGGAAAGGTATAGTACAATAGGTTCTACTGCACCGATGCGAAAAAGTGATATAGAGATTATATGAATGGGACAAGTTGAAGATATTTTTAATTTGTTTTATTAATTTTTCTACATGAAGTTAATAAAAAATTTTGGTGTTTTGTCCACGATACATAAATAATATATAACATTATCAACTGGGTAGTGCTACGAGACTTGAATGAACTAGCCTTGATTCAGTAATAACATACACTGAAAAAAAACAATTGTTTTTCAATCAAGTAAATGTTACTTGATTCAAGTCAATCGCAGGTACGAATGGGGACGATAGAATATGAGTGCGTTCTAGATAAATAAATACTTGCTACCGTATGCTTGGAACAAGCGTACATTTTCTTAATCTGAGAAAATGTATTCTTAGATAGAATATTGCATTTTATCATTCAAAATCTTTACTGCGTTACTTCATATAGAGATGTGTTCAAATGCAGAACATAGTTTACTTCCAAGAAATCATTTCTGATACAGCTCAAGAATATATTTTCTCAATCTAAGAATATGTAGTATCGGAGCAACAGACTAGTGCCTCAACTGAACACTATTTCTCAACGAAAAAAATTGTTTTCGAAATTATTGTTATATAAATCTTCATTTTTTAAATTATTAAAACACATAATTCGCGCAGACTGTTACTTACGCATATAATCGTGTCGCCTAGACGCCTTAAAAAATCGCACTCGCCGAGGATTGAACCCTACCTAACTAAACTACCCAAACTAGTGTGTCCTAACCGCGCGCTCTACCGATTTCGCTATCGAAGCAATTGGATCACGATGACAAAATCTCGGGAAACATTTTAAGGCAGGGTCGTTCCAAGTCATATGGTGAACCTCAATCAACTTCAAACCAAAAGTTGTTGAACTCAACTTTAATGTTCCATTCTTTATTTAGAAAAATGTTAGAATTGAATTTTACTTATTTCAATAAAGGCTCGATACTTTTTTTCTTAATATATTTAAAAATGTTATAAAATATCTAAAAGTAATGAACAATAAACAAAAATTCTCCATAAAATGCGCAGTTTTCAGTTTATCGAATTCTTTTCTCATACGTTTTTTACAAAGATTTAAATATGGAATTGCTTTCCTTAAACAACAATTGAAAATATTTAAACAATAATGTAACTTCACTTATTTTACAAAGGGCTCAATACTTTTTTATTTAAAAATTTAATCCACTTAAAACTATCTAAAGCATATAAAAAATAAAGAACTTTTGAGTTGAAAAACGCTTTAATAATCTCAGTGACTAATATTTTCTGATATTTAAAAACCTTTGTAAAACGCACAGTTTTCAATTTATTTAATTATTGTATAATACTTTTTAACTCAGTTTTTAATTTAAAATAACGATTCCTAAAAAATAATTTGAAATATGTAGAAAAAATTGATCGCTAGTATAAATATTACCTATTTAAAAAAGTGCTCGATACTTTATTTTTCTTTCAAATATAAAATACTTCGAAATCAGAAGAAATAATAATTCTGTAATCGGATGAAAAATATTTGTTTGCTTCCTCCTTGCATTCTCAATTATTTTATTTTTAAAATTTGTAATGGTCAATTTTTTAATTGTTCTTTTATCATAAGGAAATGCATTCTTAATAAACTTTTTAAAAATGTTATTGAATTTTTTCTTCTTCAATATTTTACTTTAAAAACGCATAACATTTTTTTAAATTATCAAGAAAATGTACTAATTGTATTTTTAAGCATTTTTTAAGGCTTATAACTTTGTTTTATGCTGCCATATATTTATTTTTTATTATTTACATAATAAAAAAGAATTATGTAAGTATATAGGTGATTTCCAAAATTTTAACCATTTGTAGTCCAAGACATTTTCTATGATTAATGAATTCTTTGACTGAAAAACTTAATATTGTTAATTTTATTTTTTAAAAAACCTAAATCTACGCTTAATTACTTAAAACAGCAGCATTACATGGGCGCTACAGTACGCGGGAGCATTACATTGCCAATTAATAACATAAAAATATAAAACAAGATATTACCTATTTCAGATAGCAAGTAAGAATATAAATTAAATTTTTTTTTTAAATTCCTGCTTAATAAAGGAATTTGGTTTCATCAAGGACAAATTAATTTAAAGTTAAAAAATCTGTTGCCTAAAACTTATATAGTTTAAATTAAAATAACACATGATCATTTTATAATTTCAAAACTATTTTTTTACTTATAACTTTCATGAATTTTGCCATTTTTGTGATTTTCAAACTGATATTATCGAACACGAAAATTGTGTATAAACAAAATACAAATATGTCTTTCAACTTTAATTTAAATTAAATAAGGTTCATATAACATCATTTTTAACTTTTTTTAAATCAATTTTAATCTTTCAAAGAACCGCTTTTTGTCTATAAATGTCACAAATTTAGTACGAATTAAGTACAAATCACGGCCAATCCCCACAAAAAGATTTTAATGCTGTTACTTCTTTATAATAAAATGCAATAAATTATCAAACATCTGCGCTGCTACTGGAAAACTTTGTTCGTTAATTGTTTTAATGATTCTAACTGTCTTGGAACAAAACTATGGAAAGTAATCAAACAAACCTTCCGAGTAAAAAAAAAATTTATTTAAATTTTTTACTACCCTCCCAAAACAGCCCTGCATAAGAAAATTAATTTAGGAAATTTTGAAACTCGCGAATATATCATTTTTAAATAAAAACAACTTCTTACATCAAAATGCACAGTGTAGAAGTTTCCAATACTTCATTTCATTTTCATCGAAAAAGTTTTACAAATCCTGAAAGACTAATTACGTAGATTGTTTTTTTTAAATTTTTATTTCACTCAGAAAAAAAGTTGTCTTGAAACAAAAGCATCGTCCTCTTGCCTGTTTCGTTTCGAACAACGTTAAAAACTTCTTCATAGAAACAGTATTATTATTTCAATCGGACTTTTTTTATATTTATAAATATAAGAAAGCAGAAACAATACCATGGAAAACAAAGAAATCGATGACACCATTGCATTCTATTTGTCCCAAAACATATTTTGTAATTTATTTACTATAAATATAAATTAATTATTATCGCAGACCATTCCTTTTTAATAATTCTTGCATAATTTTAAGCTAAACGAATGAGACAAGGCTAAACAAAGACATGCGATTAAAAAATTAATGTTATTCTCTTCAAGTAGCCAACATTTCAAGAAAAAGAATCAGAAATGTAACATCTCAAACCTTAGTGCGCTAGTACTTAATTTAACATTTGTAATTCTACGAAAAAAGTCTCACATTATTCATAAATTGTTGTCATACAACTGATTTATTGATTCAATTCTTTGTTCTTTGAGTTTTGAATCATATTTACAAAACTCATGTAACATCAAAGAGGGTATACATCTCACTCTTCGATATAATTTATATTCGTCTTGCTTTTAGTCATAGTATAAAACGCAGTACAAAGTGCGTCCGAATAGATAATCCATATTTAATTTTTTTAAATTATATAAAAATTTTTTTTTGCTTATATACACTTAGTTTTTGGCTTGACATGCGGAAATCACCAAAGTTTGTGCCCAGTTGGTTTAAGCTTTGTCTTCTGTTCCTGCAAATCCTCAGCAGTTATCACAACTTGGCATCTTCCTGCGTATCTGTGACAAGTCATTTTTACAGCGTTACAGCACTGGCTATCGCTGCTACACTGAGAATATAAACATAATTTTAATTAGTCCTGCACTCTTCACTTGTAATAAATAAACAAAATCATATGAAAAATTGTACTATAATTAATTTAAATTAAAAAAAAAAAATTTGTTGTAATAATATTTTGACGGATATACTCTAGGTTGGAGTAAAAATGCTACAATTAATCGAATAATGTGACCTGAATGAAAAAAATGCATAGCTTCGCATCCGCAAATTGACCGAAAATTTTTGATGTCTGTTAATTTGTTGCATCAAGTGGAACACGTCGAACTTGCGATTTCATCAGCTTGATCTTAAAAAAGATGCTATGATTTTGCTTTTTCAAAAATAATTATTTTCTTGATTCAGGGATTTTTCATTTTTTTTGGCGATTTCGGGACATCTTAAACAACAAGAAAAATGTGTTTCTCGCTTTTTGACATCTATTTCAGTGAAGAAAATAAGGTTTTGAAATTGTTTGTTAACAAATGTAGTATTCAAATGTATTCAAATATTTCAAAATTTCAATGAATTAAAACTAAATCAACAAA
>NC_046665.1:73540391-73573351 GCF_010883055.1 Belonocnema kinseyi
AGAGAGAGAGAGAGAGAGAGAGAGAGAGAAAAGTTTTGTTGAGTCAAAGAAACTTTCTTTAAATCAAAGAAATTTTGTTGTTACCTTTTTTTTATTAGATTTAATGACATATTTCGTTAATTTAAACGGAAAATTTATTTAAATTAAAGAAATATTTTGTTCCTTCAAACCGAATATTTCTTTGAATTGAACAAATATTTGATTGCTTCAGATGAAACATTTCTTAAAATCAAAGAAATATGATTTTTTATTTGACCTTGACATTTCTTTAAATAAAATAACTGTTTTGGTTGAAAAAAAGAGAACATAGAATATACTCGTATATCTATGAATATAGATTTCATTTGAATCCAATAAGAATAACCTGAGGAAAAAAGTTTATTTTAATATTTTCTGTGTGCAAATTAATTTTATTCTTCCCTAATTTACAATTCCTTACGAAAATTTAAGGTAAAAGGATAAATTGTGACGAAATTGTGCACAAAAGTGAAAAAATTTACATAAAAACGAGGTTAGGTCATGATGTATAAAAGTATTTATTTACACGGTAGAAAGCTGCTACACTTTCTGCAAATCCCTACGATGCAAGGATGTCGCGCACTTATTAACACACATTTTGGCGATTTAAATTCTTACCAAGAGCCGTACTGCCGTACAAACTAAAAAGATACATGATGATATTGATGTTTCGGTCGACTTTTTCATTACCAAGTTTAAGAGAATGACCCTAAGCGGCAATGTTACTTATGTATCTTTTTAGTATGTACGGCAGCGTAGCTTCCGCCTCTTCGGAAAAATTTGACAACACGTGTTCCGAAAGACACGTTAACGTAAAATAATGAAAGTGATTTGTTCTGCGCAATATCATGGCGCATTGGTAATGTGGATTAAGAAAATCTTTCTTTGATTCAAAGAAATAATTTTCTTCTTTTAAATTACTGACCCTAAAAAAATGATTTCTTTCATTTTTCCTAGTAAATTTTGTTTTAAATCAAACAAATCATTCAAACAAATAATTTATTTAAATTAAAGAAATTACGTGACGTCATTTATTAAAATCATATAAATTTTCTTTTAATATAAAAATATTTTTTCTGTTGAATCAAAAGAACCTAGTCAAAAAAATGTTTTTTTTCAATTTAATAAGAACTTTTTTCTGGGTGTATTTAACAATTGAAGATAATATCATTAACATTTATAAAATTAGGAAAAGCTAAAAGGTATTAAGTCAATCTAAATTTTCATTATAGATTATTAGATGCGCTTTAGTGCAATCTACTGTTTTGCAGAATGTTTATTACATTGATTTATCCACCTTCACAACAACAAAATAATTTACTAAATCGGTTGTAAATTATTCCTTTATTTAATTTTGTTGTACGTATAAAATTATATTGATTGGTCTTAATACTAGTTAGCTTTCCCGGTTTCAATTTCGATTTTTTTTACTTTTATGGTTGTCAACCTACCAGTTTTTTTAATCTGTTCAAACGATTCAATTAATTTCAGAATTTTCATTGCGACCTAATAAACTCAGAGAGAGAGAGAGAGGGGGGGGGGAGGGAGAGAGATGCGGGAAAAATATAATATACATATATCATTGCCCGTGACCTTAAAACGAACTGCAACATGAATAACCTTTGGCAAGCGACGCGTGTTGTTTCATGCAATCCAGTCAATGATCTGTTATTTGTAATTTATTTAGTTGTTGACAGTGTGGTATCAAGTATTTGAATGATGCTAATTTATTTCCACGATTAATTATATGTCGAAAAGCTTCATCATCAAACCGTATGTATAAACCGAAATTACCATTCAGCCGCAGATCGTTTTTCCTGTATTAAATTAAAATATTTGAGAGGAATAATTCCATTCAAAAACAAGGTACGATAAAATCGAAAATTATTGGGGAAATATGAAAAACAATGCGTGTCACGTAATCGCAGTAAATTCATATCCGGATCTTTATAATAATAAATAACTATTTAAAAAATTGTAGCATCAATGAACATTCATGTTTATCAGTACGAACCAATTATATAAACCGGATTAACATTCATCAGCCGCGATAGCTAAGGTCAATAAAAATGATATTACGCAGTTGCCAGAAATTCAAAGAAGTTTAATCGATTCAGATTAACATTACTTCTTAGTACTTTATATAAGACTGATATGTACGTATTTTAAGATTCAAAACTACAATTTATTGTAGCCTCAAATATTATGATGAACCATTACTCACGGGGTCACCATGTTGACTGCATCCGAATTTTTGAATCCTATCATCACGGCTATTGGTGCTGCGACCTGAGATAACAGTAACCGCCAAGCAGGCAACAATACAGAAGAGTACAAACTTCGACATCTCGCTTGCTCGTAATAGTTGAGTGCAAATGGTCCTGAAAACATAAAGAGTGCAATTTCAGAAAAGTATAGCGAGGGAACTTCCTACATCCCCTCCCACATTAAATCCAAGGTGTTACGGGTTTTATATCACGAGAGTCTTGCTATGACAATCTTTGATTTTATTGTTAGCACACTTTCATGTGAATTTTATCGTTCACACTTATTTATGTTTAAATTAAAACTGAGAAGGCAGAATATTTAAAAGGCGCATGAATGTTCCCCAGAGTCTACTTTTCTAAATGTTTATTTGACAGAATAACAATTTACACTACTTTCTATTTTTCTGTTTTTACTCAAACTATTGCCAAACTGTCCATGTATTTCAATAGAAAAATTCGTCTATTATTGAAATTATATCATTCTCAAAAACTGATTTTTAGATTTAAGTATATACTTGACATTTTGTACATTAATACTATTGCAAAAAAACTATTGTACTCGCAAACTTGACAGATTCACTATTTTGTGTATACAAGATGCTTAGGTGTTGTTTCAACATACCCTAAACATTCAAGCAGGGAAATCAATATTTTCTAGAAACTAAAACTAGGGGAGATTTTTGTGTTGAACATAGAAATAACTTGAAGTTTACTGAAGTTGGGACTTGCATTAAAGTTTTTATTCTTGTAGAACTTGAACTTCCATAGAAACTAAAAAGAGTTGCTTTGGAAACTTGAATCAACGCAACATGAAGGTGAATTCACAGACCACAACCGCTTGCAAAGTCGCGTTGGGAAGATAGAAATCGATTTACGGTTATCCACCAATGACTTGAGAAGAACAGTTTTTTTTGTTCTGGTAAAATATAAAAAACTTTCTCCTAATTTTTATTTTTTAAGATTATCATATCATTTTCATTTGGCATAATTTATAAATTAAAATTAAGTTAGGGATTAAAAGTACTAAAACCATGTAGTCAACAATAAAACACAAACCTGCAAATAATATTTATCAAGTCATTCTATCTATTCTTATTGCGATATTATTTAAAAAATTTATTCTCTTAATTAAATTATATCTTATACGAATATATTTAATAAATTATTAAACAAATATATAAAAATAAAAATAAATAAATATATTATATCTTATATAAATATAAAATATATAAAGCACATGTAAGCTTTAAAATAAATCTTGTGTTATAAACTAGATAAAATGTCCAAGTGAGCAAGGATAATAATAGGTTATTTAGAAAAAGTCTCTATTAAAATTGAGTTCCTTTAGAGATCCAATTGAAGGCTCCTTTTTAAAAAATCTTCGTTTTGGGTTCTTTTTTGGCAAGAAAGTTTCTTTTTGTTGCAGCTGCTTAGGAACCAAAAATTAATTTTGATAAAAACCCCAGTATTTTATGTGGTATATTGGGACGAAAAGTAACTTTAAAATTTTGCAGGATGCGGTTTCTCCCGAGAAAAGTTTTAACATTTTTATTAAAGTTCGTTTTGACATCTTTAAAACATTAAAACAAGATATACGACATTTCCAACCAAAAAAACCCGCAGGAATTTTTTTACTATTAGAGTTGAAAATCAATTCACGATAAATGTGAGAACAAGAGATTTTTCGTATATATGTACTATTGCGTTTGTAAATAAATTCTGAAAATACAGCCTCTTAAAAATATTAAATAGTCATGTTTCAATTGGACCTTAATTAACTGTAGCTAATGTTAAAACAGCCCCCAGAATAAACTGAACTAATTTTTTGTCAGGACGTGTTCCTCAAATTAATTTCGAATTAATTTCCAACTTCAATGGTAACTATAATTTAAAGAAAAATTAAATGAATTTGAAATGAAATCAAATTTTGAAATGTCGATTTTTTATTTTTTATTTTTAATAGATGTTAAAACAGCTTAAAAAATAAATTCAAACGCTTATCAAACTAAAAGTTTTTGAGAAAGATAACATTTCAGTAATAGAAGAATTTTTCTATTGAAATTAATATGTGTACAAATTTCAATTTTTGCATTGTTTAAAAGTGCCTGCGATTTTCAGCAAAATTCTGCCTTATTTATTTTTTCTTATATATACTTTATTTCTCCTAAACAATGCAAGATATCACAAACAGCGCCGGATTAACATTTTTTGGGACCTGGGGCTAAACCTCGAAGGGGCCCTCTTAAGGGCAGAGAAAATCCCAATTTTGCTGTAACGTACGTAATTTTCTGGGTCAGGGGCCCCTTGGTCCCCTGGAGCTTGGGGCACTAGCCTTACCGTGCCCCTTGGTAAATCCGGCGCTGATCACAAAAGAGTAAGCGATATTTTTTTGTAATTTTTCCTCTAACATGTATCCAAAAACGAAACTCAAGAGACACGTAATAAATTTAACCATCTATTTCTTCACAAGAAATTTTTTAATCAATTGAAAGAAAAATAATTTTCAACTCGTATAAAAAATTGCATTCTCATTGGCAAGGAGCTGCATTTTTGGCAAAAAATTCCTGTACATTTTTCAGATTTCCCAGGTAATTTGCGAATGATTGCGTGACAAATGAAAAAATTGTATTATACTGTGAAACACGCGTTCGTTTATTTCCCTTATAAAATAATACATCCAAATGCTATTTTTATTTTTGCGAAACATCATTTGTCATAATTTTCATTTGTCACATCTAGTCTTAAAATAATAGGCAAATATAAATGAGACCCATGTTAATTGTAAAAAATAAAATTTCTGCGTTGCACTAATTCAGAAAAATTAAGATCAAAACAAATGGTAATTCGGAAACATGAAAATTAGAAAAAAAACTGTTCAAAAAATTAAGATATTGACAAGCTGTAATTCAGGAAAATAACACTTACCTCCAATAATGATATGGGGCAAATGTTAATGCGGAGAAAGAAAAAATATGCCCAACGGCAATTCAGCAGAATAGAAATTAGGGCATACTGTTATTAGGTCAAATTAATTTTAATAAAATGAACATTAAGAACAGTAGAACGAGGGAAAAGTTCATCTGCCTCAAGATTATAATATCTTGAAGAAATAAACAAGTTTGAAGAATTAAAAATAGAAGTATCCAAATATAAAAATGCCAATGTTGAATCTTGCATATTTAAAGCCATTTCGAGTTGAAAGTATAAGACATCAACTTTTTAAGACATTAAAATAACGGAAATAGAATTCAGATTTACATTGGAGGTAAAATAAATTGTGACAGCTTTCAGATATTCAATTCCAAAAGTAGCCCTCTCATTTACTTTTGTAAACTTCGTACAAGTTCCTTTGTTTTTCGTAAAAGGTTGAACAGGAACAGGAAATTCCCATTTGTATCGTGATGTAATCACATTGGTCTCTTTTATCTTCAGCTAAAGTAATTAACAAGTGTTTGTGAGTGACTCAGAATTTTATCCATCTCGAGCGATTGAAAACCAGTCATTTTATTCAATGCTGCTGGTCAAGGGCGTCATCGTAAGGCTACATTATGCTTTTCGAGGAACCTGCTCTGCGTACGTGATTGCGACTTGAAAATACTTAGATCCATAAAATTGTGATGATTTTATTGCTCACACGACTTTGTTTGTCTGAGTATATTTAAATTTTAGCTTGAATTTTATTAACATTTTAATAATATTCAGTAAAAGTTATACTAGACTTGAAAATAACCTTATATTGTAAAGGATTTTAGCAGGGTTTTCATAAGGATTATTTCATGAATGATAGCATGCAGTTTTATGATCTTGAATAAAATTAACTTGTTTAGAAAAAGAATATTGAATGTACTGAATCAGAAAATGAAGTCAGTTCTCCACACACTATCTCCTTTGCGGAACAGTTTACTGAAAATAGAAGAGGATAATTAATCACGAGAATTAAACTCCGGTCAACAAAACCATTATTTATAAATAACTTTGTTTTTATATTTTCAAATTATACCCAAATTTGAATTTTAGAATTTTTAGATGATACACAAATACGGATTTTTTTATGAGAAAAATACAGCGAATTTACATTGACGCTTATTATGTACCCAATTCGCCGCTTTCTTAGCCACTGTTCTTTATTACAAGATAATAAAATTTTATTGGGTTGTAAACTGATAAAAATAGAATCTGAATTGGAATTTTCGGTAATCATTCAGTCACAACTAAGCCTTCTGTATGCACTAAGAGGTATCAGAGATACATTTGGTTCAAAGGTCAAAAAAGTCCTTTGATTATGAATATCTCGGTTATTTTTTCGAAATCGTGATTAGTTTTTGTTTACAAATTTTTCTTTAAAGATTTGATTATATAGTACTGACGTAAATTTCTAAACCCATTCGAATATAAACCGATACCTCTAATTGTTGCTAAAAAATGTCTATCTATAGGAGAAAATCGTCAATTTTTATTTGTTAATCAATAATCATCGAGGCTAAACAGTGTCTTAATTTTCACTGAAAATCTTACAAAAACTATACAGATCATTAACAACATTATTTTTTTCATAAACTCTCTTGTTTTACTGTTTATAGCAATTGTTATGAATAAAAACCCTCAATAATTATTAGAATGTATTTTTTAAGCATTTTTGTCAGTATTTAGCACAACATACAACTTTTTACTCTTTTGATATTTTCTCTTACGACGAGCCATTAAATATTTGAGGCTTTATAAATAGTATATTTTTTATAAACATAAGCTCCCCTAAAAGCCATAGTTTTCAATTTTTTGCTACAACTATTGTTATTAACAAAAACTTTGAAATAATAGGATTGATTTCTTTTTGTTAAATTTTGTTGTTCAACTTCAGCAAAAAATAAAACTTATAACTCTCTTCACATTATCTTATATGAAGAGCCTTTATTTATTAATAGCCCTATGCAATATCTTTTAATAAATCTACGTTCCCCTGATAGACACATTTTTTAAGTTATTTGCAATAAGCTGTTTCTACTACGTTACTGTGACCTTAAACAATACAATTATATTAGTTAGCACTTTGAATACCAGATCCTTATTGTTATTATTGTTTTTAATGCGAGGAGCCATTGTTCATTCATAGCCACATTAACAATATATTTTTTATAAATATACGCTACCCTGCAAGCCACCATGAATTGTTTATGTCTATGAAGAAATAATAGTTCGTTATACAAGAAAATGTGAAGCAAGTAAAAAGATTTCTTGTGCGGAAAATATGAAAAACAGATTTTAAAAAATAGACAATTGATGAGGTTTTTTTAATAATAACAATAGACATAAACAATGAGCAGCAGGTATTTAAAATTCTCCCCAAGATCATGATGCTGTTCACGGTAAAAGTAACGTTACAAAAAAAAAATTATCCAGAGTAACTTCAAAACTGAGGCTTGTAGGGTAGCGCATTTAAAAAAATATATTGTTTATACGACTTTAAATAAATAATGGGTGGTTATACGAGAAAATATCAAGAAAGTAACCAGATTTATTTCGCATCAATAATAATCAACAAAATTACAAAAAAAATATAATGCGCACGGTAAAAGTAATATAACAAAAAAAAGTTTTTGAAAACAAATTCAAAATTCTGGCTTTAAGAAAGTCTATGTTAATAAAAAATACATCATTAATAAATCTGTGAATAAATAATGGCTCATTGTGCGATAAAATGTTAAGAGAGACCAAATTTGATTCTATGCTAAAGATTGACCAAAAAAAATGTACGTCAATTTTGTTTATTGTTATATTTTATTAATACATTTTTAATCCTTAAAAATAATTAACCAAGAGCGTTTATGAACAGTGTTATTGATAGCAGGTATGTGTTTTGCAACAGTGTTAGTGAAAAAGACGAGACCATTCGGCCTTCATATTTTTGATTAACAAATGACAAGTCTTCGCAATTTCGGCTTTAAAATAAATATTTTCTAATACAAATTATTGAGATAAGCTTTATTTTTGTCGAAAAATTTATTTTTTCTTTCAAGAGATCCAGCCTCGAAGTAGGAAAAGGAAAAGTTAAACATTTTTTCTGATTAATAGATTTTGAGATACATTTGTGCAAAAAATGTTAATTTTGTTTTAAACATTTATTTGAAAACGATTTCGAAAAAAATAACCAAGATATTCGTAAACAGGGGACTTTTTAAAAACTTGTAATCAAACTGTACCTCTGGGAACTCTTAATGCTTGCAGTAGTATTAGTGCCTACTAAATTAAGTATCGGGATATGCACGATGAAAATGAACTATGAGATTACATATAACGATAAATCGTGACACGCCAAGTTCAAAGAAATACACTTGATGGATGAATATTGATTACTCACTATTCACGTGAAGCTTTCACTCGATTTGTTCGATATCCCCGGTAGTTCGGAACAGACTGACTGACTTCTCTTGGTATATCATGCTTATATATATAATGCTGCTATAGTTCGTTTACACTCATCTGAGTAAATCTTTTTCTGCATAAGTATACGTGATATATGCATGACGTACTCATCGCAGAGTCACTTTTGCCTTCTTCGTAGATGTACTTAGAACGATAAATAAACTTTATTTGAAATAATACTTCCATGTGCCCCAGGCTGAAAATTGATCAACAGCTTATACAGAATTTTTTCCACTATACATAATATTTCCATCTGACACGTTAGGGACCGTGCATAAATCACGGTTTCAACTTATACAAGAATTACAGAAGTAAATTCAGAACAAAATAATTTTAACACAACATATTAAAGTAAAGAACATAATTTCATAATTGATGAAATAATCATTGAATGCAGTGTATTCTCAAAAACGGTTTCTTTTTAAGAAATGTATCAAAAAACATTTTCTTTTAATTGAATTATAGCAGTAATGTTATAATAAATTGATATCAGTTATATAATAGGTACAATTATAATTTTTTTAATGCGTAAATAATAATGAATCCTAGCGTCTTAATTATTTAAAATAATAGACCATAATACACTGGGAATCTCATTTAAGTGCGGTTTCCGAAATGCTCCTAAATGTCCTTGACTTGAAACGAACACAATGTCGCTAGCTCAGAATGGAAGCAATCAGTAGCGTGTGAACGATTTCCTAATATCACGCAATACACGCGCGTGAGTACTCGCGTACTGTCCCTCTGTCGCTACGGTGCTTGTGTTTCAAGCGTAATTAAGCAACCCTGTCTTGCCCCCGCGGGCCACAAAACCACCGTAGCAGCTATTGAGGCTCCGGATGGAAAAAGGAGGTATAGAATTCCGTTGCTGTAGTGGGGAGGCCCCTGTGCAGTTGAGAATAAAGTTGCAAATTTTATTTGTTTAAATACCTACCTGCATTGTAAATTTAATTATGCATGTTTTTCTCGCAATAGAAAAAGTTTTAACTTTTTTAGTTTCTGAATTATTGATAAAAAACTGTTTTTTCATCTCTTTAAAATATTTCGAATTTTTCACTTCAACTTGCGACGAAGTCGGAACTTTTTTAAATTTCTTAACAAAAAATTTAGAAGTATGCACTGCTACCTTCTGCGACCGATGACGTTGGCTAAAGTTCAAAATGTTGGTTAGCATATAAGTTAATTATTTTTTTCTGATGCGTTGCGCACTTCGTGCACAAACAATTTCGATCGTTTCGGGAGTCGAGCGATTGTGGAGTAATCGAAAACTGTCAGTGAGAAAGTTTTTCAGAAAGGTTCAAAGAAGTTTTCTGAAAAGATTTAGCTCAATATTTAAAATAGTATTTATCAAACTCTTGATGTTTGCATTTTCCAGGGAGTTCGTTGCAACTCCGTAGCAGAGGCCAGTCAGACACAGAGAATTTTTATTTAATCCTAGGTGGTACAGGGTGAATTTCACTAACGCAGTGGTCCAGGTGGCACTTCTAAGTTCGCTAAATTTTTGTCAACATTATTACGTTCTCATCATAATGAGAAGGTATTGGTTTTATGTAAAATTTCACTTTGTCGGTTTTCATCAAATCTCCACGTTTGAGGCCCCCGGAGTCAGAAAAAACGATCTTGACGAAGGTGTCTGTCTGTAATTTGTAGTCTGTATCCTGTAAGCACGATAACTGTCGAAAGATTGATCAGATTGGATTCTGCTCTGGCAAACTTGTTGAAGACATAAAAGGAAAGAACGAGCTCGTAAATTAGCTATTTTGGATGAAAATTCAAAAAGTGAGCACATTTTAAAAATGTTGAAGCCATTTTTTTCAAGATTTAAAAATTCTATGTACGGTGATTTATAGTACTCGGAAACTTAAACCATTTATCCCAATGAGTTTTTTTGATAAAAAGAAAATTATAGAGTTATAGCATTTTCAAAAAAAAAAAAAAAAAAAAAAAAAACTTAACTGAACATTTTATACCAAAAAACGCATGATATGAAAAAAAGTCAAGAGAAGAAAAACGTTTATTTTTGAACGTTCTAAAAGATTGTCATAACAATTTTTTCAATTTTGTCGAAAAATGGAAAAATCAAATTTTTATCGTACAAAAGAAATAAAAATTCAAGAATTCCATTTTGGGACCCGTTCATTTTTCGGAACGGTAAAAATTAAGAAAGGTAAAATTTCAGAATAGGTTATAATACATAATGGTAAAACTTAGGAATAGCAAAAAGTAGGAAAGAGCAATAAGTCGGAAATCTAAAACTCTGAAAGGTATTTCTTCGGAAACCAAAGAAGCGGAATGGGTGAAAATTCAAAAGCGTTAAAATTAGGAAGGTGAAAAATTAGGAATATTTAAATATACGGAGAGGAAAAATTCGGAAAGTACAAAAATTCGGAATTGTTAATAAATATACCTATTAGCAGGTGTATAATTGTTTATTTATGGTAGCAAACAAATGTTTATCGTAGTGAATTTAAATATCATATCATAATAAATTTATGTTGTACATTGAAAATTGTTTTTGAATTATATAATGATAAAAAATAATTATTTTTCGTGAAAATTTTAAAGTGATGTATATCATAAATTTAGTATGATATGCTATTCAAATTTACTGTGATAAATATGTGCATGCTACCATAAATAAAAAAAACTATAGACCTGCTAATAGCAAGATTTATTTACTATTCCGAATTTTTCCTCTCCATATTTTTACTTATTCCTAATTGTTCACCCTCCTAATTTTAACGTTTCCGAATTTTTACCCATTCCGCTTCTTTGGTTTCCGAATAAATACTACTCAGAGTTTTGGATTTCTGATTTATTCCTTTTTCCGAATTTCTGGTATTCCTAAATTTTACCATTATCTATTATAACCCATTCTGAAATTACACCTTTCTTAAATTTTATCCGTTCCGAAAAATGAACGGGTCCCTCCATTTTGAGGTCAAACTATGCAAGATACGAAAAAAATTAATCATCTCAAATTGTGCGCCCTGAAAGGGTCTACAAATTTGTCATAAATTGCTTTTCGATAGGATGTGTAGTTTTTGTTTTTGTCGTAAAAAAGAACAAAAAATTTTTTTTTGAACTAGCGACACAAGCTACGGAAAAAAAAATAGACAAAACTTGTTTATCCAAAAAAGAGTTAAAGATTTTTAATACAGTGAAACTCTTCAATAACCCTTCATTCTATACCCCTTCTGAGAATTGACGCCGCGCGGCAAGTACGTGTAAAAGGAGCTTCACGGTGTGCGTGGCGTATGCAGTTGTCACTCAGGCGAGCATTCATGCGTGGACAAACAAAAGCTAAGCGGGCTATCATGAGTTATTTCCCACTCACCGTCAGCCCCAAAATCGCCGCTATAGAAGAGTTTCAATGTAATTATGATTTGATTTGATATGCAGTTTTTGCGCAGGGCGCAACGATGAATGTGAGAATAACTAAAAAATAAATATTTGATTAAAAAATGAATTTTATGAAAAAACACTTCACACGTTTATAGTACTCAAAACAAAACTTTAAAAAGAAAAAACTTCGTAGCCGTGGCTGAAAAAAGTATTATTAATTAAATGACTAAAAATTGAGGAATTTCAGGGAGATTCAGAGATATTCAGGAAAGCAAAATTACTAATAAAAACAAGTTTTTTTAGTTTAAAAATGTTATAATACAGAATATGGATCTAATAATATAATTTCTGTATTTCTTTACATATAAACATACAAAAAATAATAAGAAACGCGATAAAAAAAGATTTCCAAATTGACCAAAAACTAACTCCATGGCCCAGGATACACTGTCCATTTCTTCTTGTTGCTAGACTCACACAAACAAACTGACATTGACGTTCTTCAGACAGCGGGAGGTTAAATGATATGAGTATTGATAATTTAGAATCACTTGTGTTAAATTTTTGGTATCATTAAAATAAAAATATATAACAAATAAATTTTATAAGATAAATAAAATAACAAAGTTAAAGTTGAAGTGCTAAATTTTGTACAGATTTTGATTGTTAAATATTAATGATTTAATTTAACACATAAAATACGAGAGTTGTAATTTTTACTGAGAAAATAATTTGAGGTCAATTTACTGGTTCTTTGAACCAGAACTTTTTAGTAAAAGCTCATTATTATCTCTTTAAAACAATAGCAGATTTATTCTAAAAAACTTTGTGACAGTGGGCACGCGGGATACAAGAAAGAAAACATGTACAGATTCTTTATTTTTAAAAGTGTTATTTAGCTCATGTCTCTAGACGTGGGTACGTTTAAATACAGTGAAACCTCGGTACTGTGCCAATTTTGGGCCTTGCGGTGGGTGGGAATATAACCGACTGAGTACGCTCCGGATGCAAAAAGTCAGGGCTGTATGAACCATTTCCGGTGGATTTTACTCCTTGGTAAAAAATATTTCGCCCCCGCAACTAAACTCTTCTGAGACAGCAGTATATAAAAAAACATGACTATTTTCGGGAAACACTGGACGTCAAAACTTCAAGTGGGGAAGCCGGAAGCACGCAATTCTACGTAATCGCGCATGTGACGCAGTTTCATAATCAGAGGTACGAAGAGATGATTTAACAGAAAATCACTTACTTTTATAAATATTAGACTGTCCAAGATATGACAGTTTGCGATTTAAAACACTACAGTGGGACATCGACGTCTGACCTGATTGGACCTCTCTTCCTAATCTCTCTATTTCTCTCTCACCTCTCTTTCCCTCTATCACTATCTATTCTTTGTCGAAGCGTAAAGCCTATTAGGTATCAACGACAGCGCCACTAATTCAGAAGTAATTTGAATTGTAATGAAATATTAACAAGTAATCTTGTAGCAAATAATTAATTTTAAACCGTATTATTAAATTTGTGATCAAAATGAATTGATATACACTGCTATTTTTCATGAACATTGCTCCTATAACTAATTCTCGACGTGAGGTCATCGTGCTAATTCGCCTATGTCTCCCGCTTCGAATGAACTGTCGGTGCTTCGTGACGCACTTACACTTGTAGGCCGTTTGGTTACGGCCTCTAATGCCAAGTCGCTCCTATTTAGCCACGCCTAGTTTGGAGTTTCACTATAGTTGCATTTGAACTTAAAATGATCATTTTTCAAACAAAAAACGGAATAGTTATATTTTTAGCCGTAGAGGTGAAACTTTCAATTACAACAAAATGAATTTTTAACATTGAAGTTAAACTTTCAACCAAGTAGATCAAGTTTTTACCGAAAAAGATAACTTTTTAACAAAATAATTGTATTTTCCGCAAAATAATTAAATGTTCAACCAAATAGTAGAATTTTGATCCAACCAAGATGAGTTACGAATTCCGAATTACTCCGAGAATTCCGAGGTTACTGAATTAAAAAGTTTCGGCTTTATGGCAAATATATTTTGAAAATGAATTTTTATTTAAATTAGGCACTCACTTAGATTTCTGTATATATTTATAAATATCTTGAAGCATGATTTTTAATATTTATATTTCTTCTACTAAATGTAAATTTAACACTAATTATTAGAAAGTATATCAAATAATAATGGTATAATTCAGCAGGGAGTGATTTGATATGAATTAAATTACGATAATACTTAATAATATTTTTTGACGGTATTCTTCATAAATATCGTGACTTTTTCCCGGGGTTTCATCGCACAGAGAGTTCCGTTCTCTCTAAATATGAATTAGTCAAAAATTCACTAACTGAAATAGTAGTTAGTACTGATTAATCAGTGATTAATCAGTTCAGTAACACCAGAGTAAATCATGTGAAACATAAGCTCTTAATTTTTAAGTTAAGCGTTGTTGTTACTCTTTTACTTACTTAACGGGTTTGCACATGACAGTCCAATATTGAATTGAAAGTAGCATGTGAGGTTGTTTTTTATTTAAATGAATCGGAACTTTTTACATTTTTTAATATTTGATCATATTTATGGGTTTTTATTTATGGTTTTTTTTCTATGATTCTTTGATTGACTGTAATAAAATATTATTTTATTATGATTGCTAAATTGACATGGTGCAGTGCTGCCAACCCTCAAAAGTGGTTTTTTCACTGAATCAATAAGTAGCCTTTCACTGATTGGCAGGGACCCATATCTAGCTATTTGAATCCGTGAAATTTCACTGACAATCAGTGAAATTTCACTGATTTAGATTTAGAGAGTTAACTGAATGAATGGTCTTCTTTAAAAACAGGGCAACGTAAGACAAAACTTTTTCTGTGTTGTATTAAATTGGGGGTACGTTGGGGTGATTCAAATTTATTCATAAAAATAAGCTTTTGCTATTTTCTTGATCGATCACCCCCAATTTGTTCATTTTACGGAAAAAGAAATTCCATGCATTTTTTTCTAAATTGGTCAACATTAACCCGTGCTCCGTGAGTTTGCAATTTATATTAAATTTAAAATAGGAAAAACTTGCTTTCCGAAAGATTGAAATAAATAAGTACCTGTGATTCACTTTTTGTAAGTTAAAGTTGATTTATCTAGTAAGGAATTTGCAAGGAATAATTTCAACACAATAGCAGTTAATTTTGACTACTTTTCACTTTTTTTGCTTTTTTAAGGTCCGGGGGGCACGCCCTGGTTGATCGATTTGCAAAAATACTAAAAAATAAAAGATTATATTTTTGGAAAACCGACTTGAGATACACAAAAAAAAGAGTAGACACAAGTTCTACACCAAAAAAAAAGAAAAATATTTACAAATGCTTTCTTAATCATTTTTTGACAGAATGCGTAGTTTTTGTTTTAATCGTAAAAATACATTTAATATAAAAAACAAAATTTTTGGATAAGTTTTTGGAAAAAATGACACAAAATAGAATACAATTTTAAGTAACGATATTATTCGCGTATATTATATTTAAAAATATTCTTTGAACTATTTTACGCTAGAACGCATATTGTATGTTTTAATCGTGAAAAATAACAATGACAATAAATAAACCAGATTTTTCTAAAAACGATACAAGATTCAATAACACGTTTGATAACAAAATTATTGCTCTAAATTAGATCTACAAATTTTCCTTCGATCATTTTTTAATAGGACACGTACATTCATTGTTTATTTATAAAAACATAACAATGGAAATACGTCTGCTTCATATTCAATTATTGTTGATGGCTTTTATTTCATTTGCCGAACTTTCAAAATTATATGTATCCATATCATATGGAATGAAATTTCAAAATGAAATTTCTGTGGTATGTTGCAAGCTTATAATGACGATTAATAAATTGATGATAAGGGATAAGTATTGGTAATTGATAAAAAGAAATAAGAAATCTAAATTGAAGATTGTCACGTGTACTGAATGACCGCAAATAAGATTGTAAATGTTTAACTGGGTGTTTTGCTGTCTATCGGTATAAATAGTAGCCCAATCACAATTAAGAGATCAGTTTATTTTCTGACCAGCAATCTAATATCACAGGTTCGTAAAAGTGGCCTTATTGTTTAACCTAGTTACTCTCTTTGTCTTGAAATGTAAATCTTTACATGTTAATGTTAAGCATTGAACATTGATTCCCGTTTTACCAAAATAAATTTCAAGAATACCAAAATTATGGAGGTAGAATGACATCATTTGAAATAGTTTTACTGATCAATTATTCCCTGTAGCTTACAAAGAATCTCAATTAGAGCGCCAACAAAAATATTTTTTATATGAAAAGTTGAAAGTAATTACTTTCAGTGGAGGGAACGTACGCGTGTAGAAAAAAATAATAAAGCTATAACGCATAATCAAGTTACAC
The DNA here is from genome assembly GCF_010883055.1 of Belonocnema kinseyi. NCBI lineage: Eukaryota > Metazoa > Arthropoda > Insecta > Hymenoptera > Cynipidae > Belonocnema > Belonocnema kinseyi. The sequence goes on from NC_046665.1 coordinate 73,556,875, forward strand.
ATGGTATCATTTTCATTCGTTTCACAGGGCTTAGACAAACCTAGATTCAAAAGTTGCCGTAAATATTCATGAAATAAAAAAATAAATAAAGAGAAACTATATGAAAATACTTTGCAATACTATTTTTTCCTTATAAAGCAACAATTTTCAGTTTAGTGTTTATGCAGATTTCGAAGATTTTAGTTGAATATGATTTCATTTTTTCTTATAATTTTTTAAAATGTGAAATTAACCATACCAGAACTAACATATCATAGTCCTACGAACATTGTACAATTGCCAGAAATTGATAAGAAAATTTGTACTTTTTTCAGAAATATAAATATTTTTGTATTTCTGCTAAATAGAATGGCAAAAATATTATTACTGCTTTGTCTTGCCTTTATTGTTGCTACCACTGTAGCAGGAGAAGAAAATGAACAGAAACCCCTATGTTCCCCTTTATTCGGTTATGTAAGTTTTTAATTTAATTTTATTTTTAATGTTATTATATATCAATTATCGAAAATATTATTTTTGTATAATTATAATGTTTTAGTGCCAATCATCATTTGGACCGTTTGGCTGTTGTCGTAACTTAATATGTCTGGGTTACGCTGCAAAGTGTATAGCACTTTCACCCGGACAGTTAATTCCAGGAGATAGTAGGCCTGTAAGCCCGGATTTACATGATTAAATAATAAATAATATTTTTCATATCAGTTTTATATTTGCACGTGGAAAAAATAAGGTAGTAGCTCTGCATATGGATCATGTTCTTTTTTATTGATTTTGATATTTCAACTTTTGGTGATAAAATTAAAAAACAAAAAACAATTTTTATTTTTTATGTTCAGTTTTTGACCAGGGGAATGTAAAAATAATTTTGATGTTACTTTTTTTGTCTACATGGTCTCTACACGGACTTACCAGAACTGGATTGAATATTGAATTTAGCAGTCGAAATGTAGTTCGAATTTCTTCAAACCTTTAGCGATTTAGATTTATCATCAAAAAATAAAAATGTAATATTTATCTGCACAATTATCATCCTCAAAAGTTAAAGTAATGTTATTCCCAAAGTGCGTAATGCTCTTGAGTCACCTTTTTAAATCACATTAGTTTCTTAGATATACATCATCAATTAGCAAAAAAAAACTTATATTCCTATTTAAGATGGTATTAAATATCAAAGTTTATTTTTTATTCTTTAGATTAAGAAATTAAGCAATTTGAATCTTACCACTATTGATAACAGCTTTTTAGAGCTCGATCTATAATAGTATTAATAACATTGCATTATCTTCAAAGCGAAATAAAAACTCAATTGAGCCAGACATCACTGTCTTTATACATATTAAACCATTTCCCAAAATTTCAGCACAATATATTCATTTTTCGAATTGCAAGGCTCCCGAATATAATAACATGTAATAATTGTTCACGTGGTAGACTATGGTAACTTTCGATGACCTCATATATTTTATATAAATTTCGTCTTCAGTTTGATATTTTATTTCGTTTCACAGTGAATTATGTCCAGAAAATAATTATTGTAATTTTTATTTGCGTATGACTTCATTCAAAAATCAAAATTATAATAATTACTTTCTGGATATGGGTATAGGAATATTATTCCTGAAATAAAGAAGGATTTAATGCGCCGTGAAACTATAAATGAAATATTAAATTCAAGATGAAATTTTGATAAGGTATATGAGATCACATGCAGAATGATAATACATACTTTCTGGGATCGCAATAGAATTTTTTTTATGTAATAAAACAGCATTTAATATGCGTGGTGAAACTAAATATGAAATTAAGAACGAAATTTGCACAAGATATATATGAGGTCATCGAAAGTAAAAGTTCATGGAAAATATATTTTTTAAATTCACAGTTACATCACATTATTTCAAAAATCCATAATTATTGAAGTAATATCAAATGCGTGGTCTTTATATAAAGACCATGTTTACGTTGACCAAAATTCGATTACGTAACATGGGGAAAATGCAAATGATGGTTAGGTTCGCCGAAATTGGGTGATTGAAGCGCAAATATTTTCGGTCTGCCTATATACTTCGTTTTAACAATTCTAAGACACAAGATAATGAATCTTTTCACAAATTTCAGAAATCTTTTAAGGAACACCTTATATTTATTTATGTCATGTTAGACATATTACGGGAAAATCAGAAAGGTCAGATGACTTATTTTGTAAAATTGTAATTTCTCGCCTCTTGATGTTAATTCGAAGAAGAGTGTCAATTCCAGTTAACTGACTTTCCTAGTACCTTATCAGAACCATATTATCTATTGCGGATGCAGTGATTCATAAAAAATGAACATAATTTATGACATGTTAACTAATGCTAAATAATTCTTGCAGAAATTTGGAATAGCTATGTATTATCTGGTTACTTAGAGGGCTATTAGCCCTAGGTTTTTTTTGCAATAAATACAAATACAAAATACTAATACAGTGAAACAAAATATTAACATGTTTTGTCTTGTAGAAATATGTCACATAAATTTAAAAATACTGAAGTACAAATATAAGTCGTTTTCCAATTGTTGGAAAACATTTTTATACAATATTTAATATAAATAATCTTAAAATTCTGAACTTCCGACATTAAATTATATAAATTTTGTAAATATGTGTGAAAAAATTAAATTGTTGCTCAATCTTGAGAAAATGGACTAATGGGTCTCTTATCTTGGCCTGGGATGATTAGTCCACCCTTTTGGATGCACTTTGCTCTATAACCTATGCACACTAAGTGGCGGCAACATTGAGACGAGTCTGTACACTGCAAACGGAAACAAAATGAAATAAAAAATTTTAAGAATAATTTCAAAATGGAGATTAAGTAAATAGAAATAAAGTTTAAATTATCTTCGCGCTTTTCTGAAAGTCATATCGAAGATATGTATATACAAACACACAGTCACATCCGCCCCCCACCCCCACACACAAATTGTTGTTATTAAATTATTAAATTTTTTAGAGTATACATAAAAGGTACTTTTGTTTGTGATATCTCAGTATGATAAAGCAGACTTAAAAATTGCATATTTGAATCATTGGTAGGGAATGTTTAAAAAATCATTATATTAGTTTATATTCTCACTCTTTATGAAAACATAATTAAGTATTATAGTAACAAATATAAAAGTTCTTTCTCTATACATTATTTTATTATTGTTTTGTTTGTTATTATTTTATTATTATTACAGTATTTTACCTAGATAAATTTAATTTATTAGCTACTTATACATTTTAAGAAAATTATGTTAAACTTATACATTATATATGTTTTAATCATTAATTTTATTTCCATTAAAAGCTTCAGAACTTACGTGGCCATGCATAGGACTGCATAGTTCAGGTTTCCTGTTATCCTGTGCTGCGACCAAGATTACAGCAAATAATGCGATGTAGAAAGATAAGAAAAGTTTGGCCATTATTCCTTGATTTGTGTTAAACTTACAGATTTAAGTAGATGTCTAGAAATAAATATAAATGTATGTTGTTAGTTGTTTATTTGATAACACACTTTCTCTGTCTAAATAATTACCAAGTGGATAAATATTCACGGCTATGATAATCTTCAAATCCAAAAATCTTTTACTCAACCTATCATAAATTATACTACACCCTAAATTAGAAGAGTAAAAATATAAAAAATGGCAATTGTTACATTTGATGACTTCCGAATTTTAGAGTAAATAGATTGAAAACTTTTACACAACCTTTTTTCTAGTACAAAAGTAAAATATCAGTTGGGGGAGACAAGAATGTTTTGCATTTTTTTCCAAACAACACAAAAATAATTAAACCCTTTTTTCAAAAAAAAAAAAGTTGAAAAAATGTGTAAAGCTTTTTCTATAGTAAGTGTGTGTGAGGTTCACAGTAGCGAAACGTTGGAGGAAAGCACCCGGCGTGAAGGCACTCCGTATTTTTTTAAAGGCCGTAACTGATTTTGTCAAACGTTTTAGTTTTTTCAAAAAATTATAATACTTTATATTTGATTTTATAAATTTGTATCATATATTTTTTATCGGCAAATCAAGTTTCAGAACGAAATAATGTATGAAGAAATGCATTACATTGAAAGAAATGTGATTCGATCAAGGATTATATTTAATTAATTTAATTTAATTAATTTAATTAATTTTAAATGTTAATACTCTTTTTTGTCCAAGCTAGAAAAGGGAAGGGGAAGTTCTATCACAAGCACCCCTTTCTTTCTCATAATCAATTTTATAAATTTTGTACAAAAACATTTTTTTTTTTCAAAAAATAGAAAAACAGTAAACAAATTTTTACTTATATAATTAAACAAAAATTAAATATCGCAATGAAATAATATATGAAGAAATCTATTATAATAAAAGAAATTTAGCTAATCATTTATTAGTTTTTAATAATGATTAAATATAAATAATTTAATTTTCATTGATTTATTATTTCGAAAAAAATATCAGTCTGGGGAGACAAAAGACAGAAAGAAATAGAAGAAAAATTGTGAATCGATCAAAGATTTCATCATTGTTAAATGTTATTTGATTTCAATTTTTTTCGAGCTAGAAAATGAAACGGTAAAGCTCTGTTACACCCTACCCCCTTTTCTTCGCAATTACTTTATTGTATGTTTTACAGAAACATTTTTTCAGATAAAAATAAAAGAAATAGAAGAAATGTATTATATTGAAACAAATGGAATTCGGCCAAAGATTTGATTAATTTTCAATGGTAATAAATTTGAATTATTTCGATAAATTTCTCTACATTTTGGTTAATTTTAATATTAATTAAATATTATTAATTTAATTTGAATCAATCAACTAATTATTTTGAAAAATTAGAATAGGAAAAATGTAAAATATTTCAAATTCACGTTGAAACTTCGATTCAATTGTGTTCAATAATAAATTATAAATGCTTTTAACAATTATTGTATGATAAATTTCCGAGCTGGATAAGAAAAAGAGAAATTTATGTTACACTATACCGCTATTCCTACCCGAAAAAATTACCAATAATTGCGAACTAAGTCTCATTCAAGGGATTTTTCTTGTTTGAGCTGGAAAAGGAAAGGGGGAAGTTCTGTTAAATGCTGCCCCTTTTTGTTTGTAAATAATTTTATAAATTTCTCCCAAAAAGATTCGTATTTTTCTGAAAAATAGAAAAATTTTTTTTTCACTTTTTTTAATATGGTTTTAAAACCAAATTGCTAAACAAAGTAATACAAGAAGAAATATATTATAATAAAAGAAATGTTATTCGATAAAATATTTCGCTAATATTAAATATTAATAGATTCGAATTGTTGTGATGATTGTTATTGATTCCTAGTTAACATAAATAACAATTCAATATAATTAATTAATTTATTAAATTATTCATTAAATTAATTGATTTTAAATATTATAATAGTATTAATTAAGAAAATGCTATACTTAACTCTACAATTATAACATTTTTAAACAAATTTGTTTCATTAATAAATTAGAAATATTTTAAACAATTTTTTGTGTTCGATAAATTCTCAATAATAGCTATTTTTGACCATTTGATAACTACTCTTGGAATTAATTTTGAAAATAATATTTGCGAATATTTTCGCGCTTATATTATCAATTAGCGCTTGAAAATACGTTAGCATACGCAGTTTCAACAAAACGTGAATAGAATTAGTTATTTGATATTTTACTTTTAGGCTAGAAAGATTTTCGAACAGGTTTACACCAAATTGAGAAATGTTATCAAAGTAAAGAATTACTTCTAAAATATTTAGACGTTGAGTGAGGTATGAGAACTTTTGTGACAAATTTCACTGACCTGAGTTGGAATAATCCTCTGGTACGATCTGACTTCTGTTTGTGAAATTGCAGTCGTATTTATAGCAAGAATCGTTTAAAGTCGAAACAAATTTATGCAGGCACCTTCTTTACGTGCTGCCAGAAAGTAGGGGACTGTACTTTCTTCTGACTCACTACTTACATTATTTATTTATAAAAAATATTTGCATGCGTAACGAATTTTGGCTTCAGTAAAATTTAAAAAGGGCAATAAAAAACATTACTTTTTGAATTGTACTTAAACGTAAGATACACATATATTATTTCCTCTGATTAATTTATTTTAAAAATGAATTTAAATATGAAATATTATTCAATATGCAAAATAGATTTAAATTAAGAATTGAGTTTGAATAATAAGAAAATTGTTTTATAATTTAAATAAAATCATAATCAAATATTTAAAATAACTATTGCACTTTGTTCCATTACGCGTTTCTAATCTCTATAATAATCTCTAATTAGTCACATCAGTGAATGTACCTTAAAACATTATATTTTCTCAGGGATTTACGCTACAATTTTCCCGTTCAACTGTTGTTTATCTCATGTTTTCACGAATTATTATTCACCAACTAAGACAATATCTATTTGAAAAGTCCCGGTATTTTAATTTTTTTAAGTGCGTCATACACTATTTTAACTTGGCGCTTTTTTTATCACATCTTATAAAGCTTGAAACCCAATAAAAATCTATATATTCAAAAATTTACATTTTAGTAGTGTAATGCATAATTGGAAAGCAACCTGTCTTCTATATATATTTTATTTATTCACTTTCCAGATGATTTTTCATTAAAATAATATTGAATTGTTATGTGCAGTGTCCTATATTTTATTATATTGATACACTCATGTAGCATGTAGGTCACTGAAAGTTAAATTTTACTTGTCAAAATTTATGTTGTTTTTTTGACCAAGTATTTTCAAAATATGATTTTTATGAATATTGAAGAACTAGTAAAAGGGAAATAATGGTAGCGAATAAATATACGTTGATTTCAATGAACACTAATTTATTAGTAATTTAAATACGCTAATAATTGTGGTACCACAGTTAATTTAAGGAACAAATTTATCAATTTGAATGAAACGTCAGGCCATTGTTTATTGCGCAGGGATTCCAGGCTGAGCCGCACCGGCTGGACCGACTGGAATTTTTTTCGTGCAACGGCCCGCCCAAGGGTTGCATCCCAGAAGTGGACAGCAGTCGCTGTCTGCTGAGCACTACAAACAAAGAGAAATATCCACAATTAGAGAAATACATAGAGTTAAAATTTATTTATTTATATGATAATATTAAGCAAGTTTTGCAAAACCATTGAATTTGTTTTATTGGAATTGAATTTTCTTAAATTTATCTTTAATTTACGGAACTTTTAAACGAATTCTTTAAGTTCATCGTGATTTTCCGAAATTATTTCGGAAAATTAAATAATAAATACTTGCACTTTATCTTGAAATATCTTTTGTAAATAAGTGTTATGACATCCATGAAAATATAAACTATTTTTTCAATGGCTTTTTATCGTGTAATGTTCGTTCATTGTATAAATAATTATGTGACTTACTGGAAAACCCGCTGGTCTGCAAGCGATAATGACACTCACGGCCATGAAGGCGATACAGAGAACCAGAAGCAGCTTCGACATTTTGTGCCTCAAAGAAAATGATTACTTTTACTTATTTGAAAAAACTTACTTTAAATTTGAACAAATTAGTTGAATTTTCAACCAAGAAGATTAATTGAGTATAAAAAAAAACAGAACGATGCATTTTCAACTAAAATCATAAATAATTAACTAAAAGAATAAATCTTCAAAAAATAGTAAAATTTTTAATCAAGAAGTTTAATTTTATATAAAAAAGACAATTTTTCAACAAAACACGTTAATTGCCAACCAATAAGTTGAATTTTCCACTGAAAAAGAGGTATTTTCAACGACAACAAAAAACAATAATTTTTAACAAAATTGTTAAATTTTCAACAACAAAAAATAAATTTTCGACTTAAATCATGAATCATTAACGGAAAGAGTACATTTTTAACAAAACATTCATTTTGACTGATATAGTAAGGAAGTTTCACTTATTCAAGCATTCTTTTTAATTGATATAATCCATAACTTTCAATGTGTAAATCACTAATTTACGTTTTATTTTAATCATTTATTAAAAAGGTGGAATTTATCGAAATTTTTTAGATTTAATTCATTAATTTGACAATTTTATGATGACAGACAAATCCGTCACTTTTATACGTGAAAATCAGTTATTTCAAGTGTCTGTCTGATTAAGTCAGCAGTTTTGACTGATTTATATGTTAAAGTGTCTGTTCTGACATGCTTAAAATGGATTTATGCTTCACCGATTATTCTTACGGATGATTTCTTTACAAAATATAAATATTTTCTCAACCACCCTAATATGAAATTATTCCTGTATCCTACGTACATCTAGCAAAGGAGAACACAGGTATAGAAATGTACTAATTGGCTAAAATTATTTCATAAAGACATTAAAAATATCTTATTTAATTAATTAATGGTAAAAATTAAACATTTTCTTAGCTTTTTTCATTTTCAAGAATTTTCTAGAAAAACCGCTTGACTCGACTTAGGTTTTGGCACAAAATTGCCCCAAAAAAATGTTTAAAACCTATTTTTACTAACCAAAAAATACATATTTCAGACTATCCAGAAATTTAAAAAACTCTCACATATCCGCTTTGGTTCGCAAAAAGACATTTTGAAAAGTTTCTTCGGGATCATTGTGCCAACGTCTAAGTCGACTTGGATTGTTTTTTCTAGAGAACCACCTAATTAAGGTAAGAGAACAAAATGATTTTTAATTAATGAAGTAGTAATGCGATACTTACTATTGATTTTAGTTTCAGCAAATATATGGTATGAAAGTCGTTGGAAGTAGAACTATCTTGTAGTTTCAGAAACTCTGATTGTAAAGCAGTTTCCTTCTGCCCTTATATACTATCTTATATCCAATAATCGAAAAATGCATTGTTTGTGTCAATAAAAATCTTATTCACTGTTATCATTATTTAAAAAATCTCAGTCATTGTTCACCGATCGTTATCGATACTTCAGTCGGAATATACCACACGCGAAGGTAAACATATTACGTTCATCCAGATATATATCGATTTTTAGGATTACGTGTTTTTGCACTTGACAATAAGAGCACTCAGAAAAAAATTCTTGAGTTGAAATGAACTATTTTCTTAGGTCTATATGAAAATTTGATTGAATAAAACAAGTTTTGGTTGATAAAACAAAATATTAGATTAACACATTAACATTTTTTTGTTCAATGAACCGAAGACGCCATCTACCAAAAGATTTGGTTACAATGAAAGGATTGAATTGTGCCCACTAAATATTTTGTTGTCCATATAATAATTATATTATATAGGTGAATTAACAAAATTTTTGTTGAAATAACCAAATCGACCAAATTTTCTTTTTAATAATTATTCTTATCATGCATTCATCAAATTTGTAAATAAATGAAACATTATTAATAACTATTGATATTGTGTATATCAGCCAAAAAATATTTCCATGTTTAAAGTAATAAGTTTTATCATATTGCAAAAGGCATAATGAGTGGAAAATACAGATTTTCATTGTATTAGGTACTTTAGTTATAAGTAAGAATAATAATCAGAATTTGGGAAATCCTTTGAAATCATTCGAAATGCCTCACAATTTGTTAAACCTGTAATCTTTACAGAAACGCTATGCTGTCCCTATTTTCACTGAAAATCCGTTAAGTTTAGCAGAATCTTTTTTCGCGTGTAGAAATCCTCTGAAATTCCTAAACAAAATTTGGAGATCAGTGAAAATCCATTGAAACCTCTCGAAATCTTTAGAAATAACTTGTAATCTTGTGAAATCTTTTGAAATATTTTTCAGTTTCTAGAAAACTTATGAAATCGTTTGAGATTTTTTGAAACCACTTAAAACCTTTAGAACCTTGTAAAAAATATTTAAATCTCTGAATCCTTTGATGACTTCAACAATTAGTTAAAAACTATATAAATCCTGCGAAATCTTTTTGAATCCTTTCATAGGCTATCAAATCTTAAAAGATTCTTGGGCATCCATTGAAATATTCTTGAATCACTTTACGTACTTAGAAAATCTATGAATTCCCTTAAAATGTTTTAATTTAACTTGCAATCCTTCTGGAAGTGCTATGAAATCTCGTGCAATATTTAAAATAATTCAAAAATCCCTAAAGCTTTAAAAAATACTTTGGAATTCGTGAAAATTCTTTAAAATCTGTTAAATTCTTTAACATTTTTGTGATATACCTTAAAATATTGTGAATTCCATTTGAAATCTCTCAAGATCTCCTGACATCGTGGATATTCTGGGAAGGACTTTTAAATATTTAAAACCTCTAAAAATAGTTGAAATATTTTTAAATTTTTAAATCCTTTGAAATCCTATAATTTTTTGATTTAATCTCTTATAGTAGTCTATCATCGATTAAAACACTTTAAAATTCCTCGAGGCATGATGAAATCACTTGAATTAAACAGAAATCCCTTGAACTGTTTTAAAATAGTATAGAAAAGTTGAAAATTATTTTAACTTTTCCAAACCTAAAGATATTTACTGAAATATTTTGAAACTTTGTAAAATTTGTGATATATTAATATATTGTATACACTTGAAATTAGAATGATTAATACATTAAGTTTTATTCTGATATCATAGACACCGTGAAAGATTTCATCCTGATTTTACAAAACGTGTTTGGAAGTTTTATTTTGTTATATGTCTCAGAAAATAATGTTTAATTTAGTAAAATTATAATATAAATTTACATAAAAATTTCATAATTTTCAGTTACAATTACGGTGTCAGTAAATTCATGCAAATTATTTCACAGATTCTCACAACTTTATAATAAATTTAAAAAAATTCTAGTTTAATATTAAGACACAATTAAGTAAATATATAGGAATTTTCAAAAAGTTTTCGCAGCTTTGGTAATATAGCTTAAAGTTCGTAAATTTCTGAATATTTCGAACAGTGCCGTTAATGAACAGGATGATCACACACCTTGACACTATAAAAAGAAGCGCAATTTAATATCATAGTAGCGAATTTATTTCTCCAGTGTGTTTTTCCTGTTGTAAATTATCTTTATCTGGACGCATTTTGAAATCGAGGCAAAAGCTTTATCGTGAAGGTGACAAACACTTTATTTTCTACTGTCTATTGAATAAGTGTTCCCATTACAGAATTTTGTTACAATAAGCAGAACCAATTAATGAAAGTTCATTAACAATTAAAAGGGCTTAAAGAATTATATAGTCATCAATATTTTTCGTATTTTTTAAAAGTGACTTTTAATTATTCAGTAACCTCACAAACTTTAATTGGTTCTTTCAGTTTCTTTTTTATATGAAAGAAGAATAATTAATTTAATATAACAAATTCAAAAAAACTTTATTATTGAATAAAATAATTAGTTACATACCACTACTGCTCACAAGCTGGGTTCATGTACCAGCGGACGCCGTCAGTAGACTTCTTTTATAATTTTATGGTCATTTTTGTTCGCGCGTTAATTGTACAATTGAATTGTGAATTGAAAAGTACAGAATTGAAAAAAAATCTCCAACTATATTTCTTAAAATTATGTTTTCAAAACAAAAAATAATACGATATTTTCAAAATTGTATAAACAAAAAGTGTTTATTATTTTAAAACCTTTCAAATCCCTTAGATGCTGTAAGAATTTTATTTTTAAAGTCGTCAAAAATGTACACTTTTTTCGGAGATTCAAATTTTTCGTACATTTTTTCAAAAAACCTACAAAGTTACAAAAATGGCCTTAAAATATCCTAGATTTTTCTTTTACAATTTTGGAAATTTCATAAAATCTTTTTAAAATACAGTGAAATCCTTCAATAGCCCTTCCTTCTATAGCCCTTCCGAGAATTGACGCCTCGCCGCAGGTAGGTGTAACAGGAGCTACGAGGAGTGCGCGGGATTTGCGATTGTCACTCAGGCGAGCACTCAGGTGTGAACAGACCCAAGCGGAGCATGCTATAATGAGTTAGTTCTCACTCACCGGCAGCCCCAAAATCGGCGCTATAGAAGAGTTTCACTGTATTTTTCTAAAATTGATTTGTCAAAATAAAAACTGCTTTTTAATTTTCCTAGGAATCGTACACTGCCATGATTTGAGAAAACACCGTTAACTGCAAAAGATCGAAAAATCAATTTTTTATATCGTTGGAATCGTGAATAAAAGATGCACGTGATTATCAAAATAATGTTTTCAAATTGTTAATAACTTTTAAAATAAGTATTGCTTAATTTTGGAAATCCACCTTTTACTGTCAGTAGAGTGAATGACGCCTGAAACAAAAGACCTTGGCCACTAGAGAGATTGATCGGCAACCTGGGTAAGAGCAGTGTTTGCGGAACGAACGTGTTATTTACTTAAATAACACGAGAATTCTGGATCAATCTAAAAATTCCCTATCCCTTCCACACAATAAAGATTCCAACAGTTTTTGTCGATTTTCTCGGCTTTGTTCATTTTTCAGTTAACGGTGTTTTCTCAAATCACGGCAGTACAAACTTTTGGTTATCCTTATAAAGTCTTTCACAGTTCTTAAAAGGATTCTAAATTTTTTGTTCCGAACCTGAAAAATAAATTTTTTTTTTTAATTTTTGAAAATCAATTCAAGATTTACGTTAATTTGGAATTTTTTCAAAACTTCTCTTAAGAAAAAAGCATCTCTTAAAATTATTCGATTTTTTTTATAAATTGGTTACAATAAGTGTTTAATTGCAATTTATACATCAAAATTTAACTATTTTATTTGAAAGTTAAAGATTTTCAAAGTAACAACTATTAAAATAGTAACGCTAAAAGTTTTTACCTCTTTGGAATTTTGTCGATTCCAGGCTTTCTATTTAAAAATGTCCAGTTTTAAGCATATGATTTATAATTGATTTATAATTGATTAACTTTTTATGAGTTAAAAATGGAATATTTAATTTAACTATGTTAACTTCATTGGGTTTCCGTTTTTATCAAGAAAAAAAATTCCTGGTGAAGACCCGGTCAAAGATATTGGCTGGTCTTTCAAAAAATTGTTCATGATGAACAAAAGTTAAAACTCTTCTTATCATTTATGATCGAGAAAGTATTAGAATTGTCTGAAATTTGACACCACAGTTTTTCAACGGATCTCCAAGATTCGAGACCCCCTGAATCCGAAAATCAAGTTTTTACGATGGCTTCTGTCTGTCTCTCCGTCCATCTATAAACACGATAATTCTCGAAAAAATGAATGGATCAAATCGATCTTTGGCACACTATTTTTAGGTCCTAAAGGAAAGGACGAGTTCGTTAACTAGTCATTTTTTTGATAAAAATTCTAAAAGTTAGCGCATTTTGAAGATTTTTCAGACGACTTTTTTGAATTTGAAAATAATATTTACGGATATTCATAGTATTAAAAATTACGAAGAATGTATCCTAATGACTTTTTTCGATGAAAAGAAAATTCTCAGTCATAGAATTTTCAAAATTTTGTTAATCAATCGCAAATAAAATTTTTAACCAAACAACGCCTGATATGAAAAAAGTCAAGAGTAGAAAAACATTTATTTTTTAAGCCCTACAAGATTATGATAAAATTTTTTGGGGTTTTATTTGAAAATCTAAAATTTCAATTTTAATGACACAGAAAACAATAAAAAATTCCATTTTGTGGTCCAACTATATTGGCAAGTGCTTTAATTTATATTTTTTTTCAATAGAACTCGCATAGGCCCTCCTTAGTAAATTCACATTTTTCTTACAAGCGCTATCATATTTCACATTTAGTATATAAGTGATTTTCAGATACACTCAGCTATGTATTTCTGCGTTGCCTGCGAGCGTTTATATGTATGCTCGTGCAGGTTAAAATAGGCACTCGGTTCTTTCGAACGATGAGTCATAATTTTTCGTATAGTAGATAGAACATCACATTCTTTCTACGAAAGTTTGAAAAGATTGTTTTTCGTCTTTCAATTTTATTATATTAATGTCGTTTCGAAATTGCTCGTTTACTCTGATATACTGAATATCAAATATTCACACTTTTATGATAAATAGTGCAACACGAATAACTTTTTCCGTGTTTTGAAATTGTAGAATAGTAAAGTTTCAAACGCTTTCATCGTTCACTCAAATGAAAAGTCTCTCAGTGTAAAGAAAACATTAGATTTTAAAAAAGATTCATAAGTTTTTAACTATTTTTGTGTTATATATTTTTCAATCGAAAATTGGTTATTTCAAACAAAAATAAATAACATTTTAACAATATTTAGATATTTTTAACAAGTTTGGATTATATTATTTTATTTCATCGAAAAATATTACTTTTATTATCAGAAGTTTTATTTCAAACGCATTTCACAGAAGATTTATAAGTTTTTAACAATTCTAGTTTATGTTGGTATGTTTTGTCAGAAATCGGTATTTTTAAACAGAACTTATTGATTGAATAACAAATTAGATTTACAAGTTGGGTTTTCACCAGAAATCGATTATCAAAAAAAGCACAGTAAATCATAGATATCTTTTTTGCATAAAAACGTTGCCAACAATTGACAACTACAATTATTGGAAGTTGGATAATTTTTATCGGGAGGGCACTCGCAACTTAATATACAGTTGTGGATTGTTTATAACGCTTTTCTCCGAATTCAGATACAAAATATATCTCCGGGAACTATCGAGAATCATTAGACTTCATAAATTAAACTCACAAAATTGTACAAAAATAATAAAAAATGTAACGTCTTGATTGTCTATAGAAAAATATTATATCCTACTCTCGAATTGAAGACATCAGTTTACATAAATTAAATATTGTCACTTTTTTTTATTTTAGATAACATATACAACGGCTTGAAATGGTATAGAGTTCGGCAACAGAATTGATTTGTTATCTACTTGGAGTAAAAAAGTCGTTAACATTTTTTTTAATTTTGGGATTTTCTTAGAGATCATTGGGAGTTACATTAATTACTTCTTTAAAAATAATTTACTTGCCAAAAAGTAAAATTTCCTTTCGTTAAGCATGATTTATTTTAAAAATCAATTTGAATTTTACGCTTCTTTATAGGTAAACGAAATTCAAATCGATAATCGCGTTTGAATAACCAAAAAAAGGGTTTAAGGCCATGTGATGAGTGGGTCACGTGACCAGATTCCTACCTTATCGCCACTTTTTTTATTTCCCAACTAATTATCACACGAAACGCCGCATGTAGTTGAGAACTTGGGATACTAAACAAGAAGCACTAAGAATTGTGGGTCTGGTCCTTTATTTGTATAATTATGAAAAAGTGTTTGGTTGTAAATAATTTTCTTAGCTTTTTTCATAATTATTAAAATTTAGGACCAGGCCCACCTTTTCTATTGCTTATTATTTATTATCCCAAATTTTCAACCCGATGTGGCGCTTCGTGTGAAAATAAGTTGCGAAATAAAAAAAGTTAGGGTGAGGGGGGGGGGGCAAATAATGCACTTTTTAATGTTACACATTTTATATTAATTTACTTGTGTAGCGTGAATAACGCAAAATGTTTCATTTTCCTCATAAAAACGTATGAAGTTGTTTTGATCAAGCATTATTCAAATATTATTTTGAAGTATTTAAAAAAAAACACATGATATTAAAAAATACTTGAATTTCAATAGAAACTGCTTTATTATAGTAATCTTAAATATACCTGTAATTGTTGCACATCACAGGGACTTAATGTTAAAATTTAAAATTTTCAATAAACGTCAAGTCATTCTTTATTCCGCATCCAGCAAAGACCCAGACATCCCATTTTGTCCTCCTCTTAGTTGATGCACGACATCTCTAAAGCTAGCACTATGTTTTCTGAAAATTAAAATTAAAAATATCCTATAATAAAGGGCTCATTTTGGGCTCTGCAATTTTATATAAAAAATGAGTTGCGCACTCACTTAACATGAAGCCAGCACCGCCACACCTGTAACTTCGAAACTTTTTATTCAATCTTATCCAGGTTTTTTTTCAGAAATTAGGGGCTCATTTATGGCTAGCGATTCCCACTAGGCTCAATCCCGCAGTCCTTTTAGTTTTTTTTAAGGATGCATGCTTTGGTTTCACATTTGAAGCTGGCACCGCCACATATACCTCCGAAACTAGTGTTACAATCTATCCCGGAATCATACAAAAATTAAGGACTCATTAAGGGCTGAGAAAAACACTATTTACCAAATTTTGGGCTACGCAATTTTTTTATATAAAATTCATTGCGCGCTGACTTTGCATGAAGTTACCAACGCCATGCCTGTCGCTTCTAAACTGTTCATTTAATCCAATAGATACAGGATTTTTCAGAACGTAAGGGCACATTTAGGGCTGCGAAAAGATCACCAAGTATTTTATTATCAAAGTCAATTTTTTATTTAGTATAATATAGTCCCTACCCTATATGCTCTTGTTACAGTCTGTCAAGTTAAAGCGTGGGTGGCTTTACTCGCAGTCGGTAAGGTGTATCGACATGATTTTGGTGTCAAAATATTAAGAAGAGCTCCCTCT
>NC_046665.1:73573451-73579588 GCF_010883055.1 Belonocnema kinseyi
GGAGCTCTTCTTAATATTTTGACACCAAAATCATGTCGATACACCTTACCGACTGCGAGTAAAGCCACCCACGCTTTAACTTGACAGACTGTACATTTTCGTTACGGTGTATGTATGTGAACCTTACAGAAAAATATACAACTTTGATCAAACTTCGTGTATTGTGGAAGTTATGAATTGTTTAATGAAAAATTAATTTTTTTATTACTTTTAAAGTTTGAGAATTTTTGTATACGCCTGTAAATAATTTTCATTTAAAAATAATCAGAATCTAATTTCTATATATTAAATAGCGTCTGAGATTTTTTAAACTTGAAACCATGCATACAATCATTATGACAACGTTCAAAAATCAGCTGGGTTAAATTTAACCCCATGTAAGTATTATGCCATTTTTCAGAAGTATAAGTGATAAGGGCTAACCAAAGAATAACACTTCCAATTGTAAAATTGTGTCAAAGGGGTGCTGTCAAGTTACAGACGATATTATATGCAAATTTCGAGGCATACACGTACGATTTTTGAAGATTGGCTTCCCGCAGGCAAATATACCATTATACGACTGAAATACCGACCGAAATACGCAGAATTCTTCCGAATTGCCACACACATATTTATGGGTATGGATCATAGAATATATAATGATTCAGAATGTCCTGACTAGAGTAAATCATGTTTATGGGATTTTCCTAAGTTATACATTGATTTTGTTGACCAGATTCATTCGAAATCACGCAGGAAATCTATGCATAAGTCACAGAATTATTTCTCATTAGAATTTGATAATTTTACAAGGTATAAGACGTTACGTACCTTACCTATTTGCAAAAAAAATGGCAATGTTATGAGTACTTAAATTAAAAAAATTAAAACAGAGATTATGAAAAAATAATCCCAATGTTTTTTAAAGGTGTCATATTTTTTAATATAGTATAGTTATTTACATTTTTCTCTCTGATTTTAATGTAGTTTCTTATCCAATTTCAAAGTTAATTTGTACTTTCTAAAATGTTTAAAAGAGACAAAGTCGCGGTAGTTTTTCTGGAAATATTTAATGTTAGTGTCTTCAAAATTCCATAGTTTTTTCTTGATTTTTTTTCAGATTAAGTCTGCACCTGCTTTTCAATATTTTTGCGAAAATATTGATAAAATGTTTTAGGATTGATTTTTTTTCAACAATACAATGATTAGATGTCTAAATTTAACTTAATTTAACAGTCCCTTTCTGTTTTTCATCGCAACAAAAACTTTTATTGTTAAGAAAATAAATATTAAGGATTTTTTTACACTTTTTCGCAAAAATTTGATATTTTTCCTAGAATTTCCTAGAAATTTTTCCGAGAATTTTATAATGTATTAAGGACAAGGGAATGTAAGAGTTTCAGTCTCAAACACTCAGGGTAAATCCTAAGGGGCAGGGTTTACCAAAAGAATAGTGTTATATGAAAAACGGGCAATATTAAACATCGATTTCGGGCAGTATTACACATTAAATAATGAATAAAAAATGAATAAATAAAAAAGGGACTGAATAACCAATACTCAAATGAAGGAAAAATTTAGGTTTAAATTAACAAAACAAAAAATGATTTTAAAGTGAAAAATCATAATATAAATAGTGTGAGCAAAGTTGTATTTTTCTGTAAGGATCACATATACTGTAAGAAAAATGTAAGAAAAGTAAGAACAGTTTTGAATCTACAGGTAGGGCGTTGGTAACTGTATGCAGTCAACGCGCAATAAATTTTATATAAAAAATGAAGTAGCCCAAAATTTAGAACCTAGTGTTTTTTCAGGCCTTAATGAGCCCTTAATTTTTGTATTATTCCGGGATAGATTGGAACACTGGTTTCGGAGGTATAAATGTGGCGGTGCCAGCTTCACATGTAATTTTTCACAATGTAATTCTTCACACTCTTAAAAGCCCTAAATGAGTTCTTAATTATAAATTGATTTAATCATATATAAACCTCAAGCCATTTTTATTTAAAAATCTATTTAATCTTGTTCTATTTCACTCAATAATTTATCGTCACTTGCACTTTATCTTGAAACATATCTTGTAAATAAAATGCAACATATCTCAGGAAATAACAGCAATTTTTGCAATGATTTTGCATCGCGTATCGCCAAGTCATTTTGTAAATAATAATGTGACTTACATTCTTAGCCAGATGAATGCACGCCTGGACAGAGTAAGTCATGGCCAGGAGAGACGTTTTGCACCTTAAAATAAATCAATTTTTAATGTCATAAAATTATAATTATGTATTATTCCACTTGAAAATAATATTTGTAAAGAACATATTTTATTCGCTACAAAATAAAATTTTCAATTCCACTTAATGAATTTTTGTCACATGATACTACATTTTAACTAAATTTTAATGTTCCTACTTATTACAAAGTGTACTTGTAAAATAAAACTTTTATTTGATATAATTTTTGCAGTAACAGACTTCTTCAGCTAAAAATGTGTTCTTCATAAATATTTATGTAATTTATTAACTACCTAAAGCATACATGTTGGTAATATATATTTTACAAACTAGAGTAAAATAAATTGACTATTTTAAAACTTTCTGTTGTTGCACACAAACTACCAAAAAATACGATTGAATTTTTGACATAAGTATTTCAAAAGATTTTTACAGCTGTTAACATCTTTATAATTTTCGGAACCTTTGAATATATCGTAAAATGTCGAATTTTGGAAAAAAAAACAAGATAAAAATTGTAGATCCTTCTGAAATACAACCGAAACACCTAAATTTAATAATTGTTGTTCTTTTGTACCTTATATAATATTGTTTTGACTTTTGAACGATTGCTGTAAAGTGTATTGCACATTTGTATTAAAATTTAAAAATTACGTTTTATTTTTGTTGGGTCTGGATTCTACACGTTAATGTTTCATGTTTCTCGTTGCACTATATAGAAACAATGTTTAAAACTACAGAAAAAAATACATGAAGTAAAAATTTATTTAATCATAAGTGAAATTTTAGCATTTGTTTTTAGGAAGCTATTGAATTTAAAAAAAATTTTATGGTCATTCAATGATTCACCGTCACTTGCAATTTGTTTCGGAACATACTTGTGAATAAATTTCTTGATATCTATGAAGATATGTTTTTTAAATCACTTTTTATCGTGTATGGTTAACTCATTGTATAATTTATTATGTGACTTACTTTTTTATTCTACATAATGCACTGGCCGAAGACGTTCACGATCAAAAGAACTATGGAAAGAACCAAAAACAGTTTTGAAATTTTTTACCTGTAGAGGCAAATCAATGTTTTACACCGGGAAATTCTAATAATTTATTATCTTACTTATAAAAATTTTGGCAAAGAAACTATTTTATTAACTATAAAAATAAAGATAAATTATTATAAGAAAACCAATGGTCTAGGATCGGTTTGGTTTCGAAGCTGTTGTTACTAGCTGTGTAATGCACAATTTCCAATTTCCTCTATAGCATTATATTTTGTTTGATAGTCTACTATTAATTTAAGTCTTATTACACAATTTATACATACTTTGAAAAGAAATATTATTGAAGATCATTTTTTCAGTAACGGGCTTCTTCTGCTGACATCGGAGTTTCAAAATTATATTTGTAATACGAATAATATTGTTTAATTCACTAGACGTTTTGTAAAGAAATGAATAAGGAAATAAAACATGTACAATATTCAATAGGATGAAACAAAATTCTTTCTTAATTTCTCAAAACTTATCTTCTTATTTCGTATTATTTGATAAAAAAATATTCAAAACTTTTTAAAATACAGTTTTATACAAGTATTATTTTTCTGAAACCACGTATGTCAAAATCTTATATACGTTTTAGCCACTTGATGTAATTAGACGTTTCGTCGAGCGCTAGTGGATTATGTAATAATCGACGGTTACAATGTCTACAATTTGTTGCGCGTTTTCAGCAAAAACGCAATCTCTATTTAAAAAAAAAGTCATAGTACAACTTTTTGATAATGGCTTACAACATCTCTCTGTTTAATTAACAGCATTCAATAAGTTTTTAAAATTTAAATGATGGTTAATTTTTCAAATAAGTAGTTTAATTTTTAACTAAAAAGTTTTTTTTTCTTTCGCAAGATTGTTGAATTTTTAAACAAAAATATGATTTTCAACAAAAAGATTTATTTTCTATCAAATAGTTTAATTTTCTACCAAATTGTTAAATTTGTAAGTCAAAAAAACGAATTTTCTATATAACAGTCAAATTTTTAAACCGAAAATTGCCATCGATTAAAAAAAGACTTCCACCAAAATAGTTAAATTTTTAACAAAATATTTTAACCTTCAATAAAAACTTATACTTTTTAGTAGAAAAGTCGACTATATTTTGTTTACAGCAAACCTGTTCATCATTGTGTAATGCGGGAATTCCAGGGAGTAATGTTTCAACAGTTGCTCGAATTATGATAAAGAACCCAGCGGGCACAAACTTTGTCAACATCTTTGCAACATCGTTACGACATATTTACGACATATTTACGACATCCTATGTCCATGACGTTTCGGTGTCTTTGCGATATCGTAAAGTCATCGTCAGATCATACTACTTATTTACGATATCGTAAAGACACCTTAACGACATGTTCATAGGATGTTGTAAAGTTGTCGTAAATATGTCGTAAAGACGTCGTCAAACTTTGTGCCCACTGGGAAACTAAAACGTTTAAATCTTTTAGCATTTTGCGCATTCATAAATGGTCAATTCATTCGAATTTTCCAGTATATAAGAGTTCTCCTAATTTCAAAAGATATTTATAGCAACACGTCATTCGATTGATCATAACCAGAGAATAACACAAGAAAAAGAACTTATTTTTATTGTAAATACTCAATATATATAGTTATTTAAAATTTTTTTTAGCTGAAAGACTGAAAAAGAGAAAAAATTAAAACCTTAAATATTCAGGTTAAAAACTTAATTTAAAAAAATGTTCAGTCAGGTGCATTCAACAGAAAAAGAAGAATTGTTAACAAAGAAGATACATTTTCAATCAAAAATGTACGTAATGGTTAGCTTCTTAATCAACAAAATTGATATAAAAAACAATGATAAAAATAGTTGAATTTTCAAAAAATAATTTTACTCTTTACTAAATGGTTGAATTTTTCACAAAATATAGTGGAATTTTCAACAAAAAAGTTAATGAACAGTCAAGTAGTTGATTTCCATCTACAATGATGAATCTTTAACAAAAAAATTATTTCTTTGCAAAGTATTCCAACTTTAAAGGAAGTATTTGATTTTTCAACCAAAAAAGATCAATTCTCTACAAAACATGTAATAGTTGATATTTCTACCAAAAATTGTTTTAATTTTAGATAAAAAATGATAAGAATAAACTAAGAAAAAACAATTTTCAACCAAATAGAAAAATTTGTAACTAAAAAATATTTCTTTTGATAAAAAAAATGGAGTTTTCCTTGAAACAAATTAATTTTCGAATAAATATGCAACGAAATTTTATCAAAATATTTCAATCATCAACTATATTGGAGAATCTTCAAGAAGTAATAATAATGAATACATTTTTAACCGAAATAATGAATTTATAACAAAGTGGTTCAAACCAAAACCAAAAAGATCATTTTCAAAACTATAAATAATTTTTACCCAAAAATACAAATTTTTAAGATGAATAACGCGAGAATTCTGGATTAATCTAAAAATTGTATATCCCTTCAGAACCATTCTCCCTTCCCCACCGAGTGAGTCACGCCTGCCCCGAAAGGGAAATGGCTTATTGGTGTAATAATAATACATGAATTTTCTACCAAACAGTCAAATTTTCAACTCATAAGGGATACATTTTCAATCAAATGGGGTGAATTACTTTTGAACAAACGAGTTCCTCCGAGAAAAAAATTAACTTTTAATAAAAGAAGTTGGCTTTTCATATTAATTTCTATTGTTTTTTTCATTTAAGCAAAACAAAAAACAAAAAGGGCAAAAAATCTTTAAAAAAGGAGTTAGCAGTTTGAGGCCTAGTAAAAATCTGTAGCCATAACCTTACCAGCTGACTTTACGGTCTTTGCCTTCTTTGGAGCTGGTTCGCCTGTGGAAATCCACTGTTTGGATTGTTCCTTTGTCT
>NC_046665.1:73579688-73608851 GCF_010883055.1 Belonocnema kinseyi
TTATAAAAACATGTAAACTCAGAAGATGTGGACTGTGACTGCACCATATATCTAGTCGGGAGTGGTGCTGACTGAAAACAGATGATTTGGAGCGATTTGCGCACCATCTGTTGGTCATTCTAAGGACTTATTGAACTACCCTCGTACTTTTTTAATTTACTAGACATTTTAAAACCCAATAAATAAAAAAATTAAAGATAAGTAGAAGGATTTTTGAGTTTTCATACATTTTTTTGAGATAATTGTGTATAGTTTTATTGTATGCTTCATTTTATTGGAAACATACTCAGTACTTTACCGCAGCAGTTCTAAAAATGATCAAGCACGCGACTTTTGTAAAGATTTGGGATTTTGTAAAAAAAGAGTTTATACATCTTTTATATTTTTTAAACTACGTATGTCACATGTATCTCACATGTTCAGTTCTAGGAGGTTAGTTTTCAGTTGAGCATTTTCTACCTCGTGGCGAAATTTTTTTCTTTAAATCGGTCAAGATACTTCGGCTTCGTTTGTTCAGAATTTCTGATTAAATCATACTATTTCAATCCCGTGTTAAAATTTTAGTTAATCAGAAAGGTGACCGTGAAAACCAGCGTAGTACACGAAAGCAGCTACAAGAAAAACTCGCGAGAAAACTCTACAGAAAAGGTAGAAGATCCTAAGCCGATATCTGTTTTTTCGTTGTCTCTAAAGTTAAAAAAAACAACATTTGAGATTTAAGAATTAGAAAGCCAAAAGTTAACCAAACACGATGAAGTTTTATATTTTTTCGAAAATCTGTTATATCGGACAGAAAACAGATTAAAGCTTTTCCAGGATATTCAGAAAAAGAAAACTGAGAATTCTATTGGCTCTTCCCTAAGCTAGTAACTCTTCATTCACAACTTATGCAGAGTGTTGAGACATAAATTCCTGTAACAACAGTTTAATATTAAAAGTAATAATATTATTCAATTTTTGTCAGTTCTTCCTGGTAGGCACAGCAGTGAGTATCTTCCTAACACTCAGAGAAGGACCTCGATGGCCGAATTACTGTGCAGAATTATTCCAACCATTCTATAAAAAATTTCAATCAGAAAGCAGTCTTTGCTGCAAACCCTAAGCAGGCCTTTCCTCAAAACCTTAATTTATTTAATAGCTTGTAAGTTTAAATTAAAAGATTTCCTATCCAATAGCTTTCTTTTATTTAGTTGAAAGGATCAACATATATTATTTTTTCTTAATCAGCTGTGCATCAATTAATTTCAATTTATTCATTTTGCTTCTTCGTGTACTTTAATTTTAAGAAACGTTCATATATTACTACATTTAAAACAGCAGGAAGTTAATGTGAAAATTTTCAAATCTTAATAAACATCAGGTCATTTTTTATTAGGCGTAATCGACATCTATCGAAGCTGGGAGTTTACAACAGTAGCTGCATACAGGGGCTTTTTCCTCAATATAGACAAAAAATGTATACTAGGGTGGTCCACAAAACGGTTTTCGAGCTCCAGGGCAACACTCCCTCCCCAAGTTACCATTACCGGAGAAAGTAAATCTGTCATTTTTTTTTTCTCGAAATTCGAATATTAACACGTGCCAACGACCACTTCAAAATCCCATTTAATGAACATGAGGAAATTTGGAATTTTCAAAAAATTGAACTCATTTCAAGGGTTTTTTTTATCGAAACGTGCCAAATTTTTGAGATTGAAGAGGAGTGTCTACAAAATAAAACTATACTAATAACTTTCTTTCTAACCCACCTTCACCCTCCCCGCAGCGCCCCAAAAATAAAAAAACTACATCTTCACGTATTATTGTCACTTTTTAGCAATGTCTGTCAATTGTTTAAACAAATGTTAATTATTTAAACAATTATTTATTCCCAAAGAATGTAAACAAAAATCGTATTTTCTGATTGAAATATAATTGTTTGTCAACTCTTTCAGTAGTGAAATTTTCAAAAAACATTATGTAATTATTTAAACGATTATTTATTGCCTATTTTCAAAATTTCTAAAAATTGAGCCAGAGATATCAACTTTCTTTTCAAATTTAAATTAATTATCGAAACAAATTATATTTTTTTCAACAATTAAAAAGTGGCTAATATATTCTTGCTATACACTATAAAGACAGAAAAATAATTGTATGTGTTCTATATTAGAAAAAATGATTATAGATTATTATATATAGAAATTTATTAAACATTAAAGAAAATGTATCAAATAATGTGATGTATGCACCACAACAGTAAAGTTTTTTTTTAAATTAACTGGCGATGTACATAATCTACTATTCTACTACTGTTCAAAATTGATAATATTTATGACAAGTCTAATTTAGGTATTACAGTGAAACCCTTCAATAGCCCTCCCTTTTAAAGCCCTTCTAGAAATTGAAGCCGCGCCGCAGGTCGGTGCAACAGGAGCTGCGCGGGATCTGCAGTTATCACTCAGGCGAGCAATCAGGCGTGAACAAACAAAAGCGGAGCGGGTTATAACGAGTTAGTTCTTACCCACCGTCAGCTCCAATATCAGTGCTATAGAAGAGTTTCACTGTATTTATGAAAGTTTTGTATTACTGTATTCACTGCACTTATCTAAATGTTATAAGCTCAAATGCGTAAAGTAAGAGAAATAACATCCGTATGATTAATTCAGTAATATGTTTAAAAATGTGTAAATATAGAATTTTAATTGATAGGTATGCGCGTAGTCAAAACCTTAACGTCTTCGTTGGCAGAGAGAATTCGACAAAAAGTGCCCAAAATGTCAGGAAAATTTACTATCCTGAAAATTTGTACCCTGGGGTTTTTGGGGTCGCTGAATCTTAATATAAAGTCAAAATTCAGAAATCTAAAATGGCGGATCCAATATGACGGGCGAAAATACAAAAAACGGCTCAATTTGGATAAATCTTGGTATTCACGGGTTTTTGGGGTCGCTAAACCCGAAAGTGAAGTCAAAATTCAAATATTATAAATTGCGGACGAAAATATCCGCTTTTTAAAATTTTCGAATTTCGACTTCAAATTCTCATCCAGCGAACCCAAAAACCCCTAAGTACTATTTTACTCGAAATTTTCATATTGTTTTTGCGAATATATATTGGGTTACAGTTAAATAATGAAGATTAGACATGAAAAATCCACGTTTTTATTACCTTTCGCACACCGATGGCATCAGCTGCGCAGTAAATCTGGACTTGGGAAGAGGCTAGATTTCAAACCATTTTGAGCGCAGTTTTTATATCCCCTGGCCAAACGTCCAAACAAATGTGAGTACTTCTAATAAAGTCGGATGCAGTTACAGGTTATCACTGGTTGTGATTCAGTGCATACAGTAATTCTAAGCCCACCATCGTAAAAGAAAATTTTTGACAGGCCCCATGCCGTTGAATTGGAGTCGTTTGGCGATATAAATGCACTTAAGGGTCGTGCATAAATTACGTAAAATCCTTTGAGTTGGGGGGGGGGGGGCTAAACGATTTTTCATGCTGTTTTACATTCGGGGACACGTGGTCGAAAACATTTCTCTAGTAAGATTTTGTTTAAAGCTGTAAATAACGAAAAATCAAAAGTAAAACAGATTTATATCATTTTCATATGGAAACAGCTGTTTATTCATGTAATCGAGAATACAAGCTTCTAACCATTTCTGGAGATTAGATATGTGAGGTTGGCTGGCGAAAATCCAAGATGCCTTTACGCCAAGGAGAAAACAATAATACCAGTTGTATAGGAAGAAACATTTCTTTTGTAAGTTGAAAAAAGAATGGTTTTTGACCAGAAACATATTTGGCTAGCGATTTTAATTTTCTAAAAGCTATTAAGGTTAATAATAAAATTGATAATTTTGTGTAGACATCTGGCGTATATATATATATGTGTGTGTGTGTGTGTTTGTGTGTGTGTGTGTATTTCATTAAAGAATAAATTCACCAAAACAATTTATTCGGAAAAAATTACTTGAGATAGGGGGACGGGGGTTCAAAACTTCCGGTATCTTACAAAGTACGTGGTAGACAATTTCGGAAAAAAAAGTTTATGTAACTTATACACGACCCCTTATGCTAAAGAAGTTAAATGATACTTTAGCAGCGACAATATTGGTATCTGTTTAACCGTAGTTTTAAAATAAAAAGGCATGATTTTGCTTAATGTACTTTACTGAAGACTCGCGCAATGCGGCCCTTCCGAGGTGACAGTCGCGACCACTCAGGCCCTGCTCCACTGAGAAACTGCATAGACCAGCAGTTCGAGGAAGGCCGAGATTGGGTGGACAGAAAACGAGAGTTCGGTATACATTTAATTTTGTACTTTATATATGCATTCAATAATTAATACGGGATTCCCGATGAGAATATTTATGGGAGGAAAGGAGTTAGGGAGAGGGTGACGGAGAGTGATCAGGAGAGGGGGTGGGGGAGAAGGATGGGATGAAGGTGAGAGAGAGGGAGAGCGGGTAGCAGATGAAAGAATAGATGAAGCTGAAGGAAAGGGAAAAAGTTCAAATACTTAAATTCAGGTGAGTTCTGCAGGATTTAAAGTAACTTTCCTAGCATAATTCAAATGACAAGACTAGATGCGGTTTGCGTGTTACACTTTCAAATGGATTCTGAATAGACCTCGTGCTCCTGGTTACTATGATACTCAATACCCTTATACGATGAAGCTAGGCATGTTCGAATGGTCAGCTGAACCCTACTACACTAAATCACTTTGCAGCCGCAGATCCAATTATCAAATTGTCCAGCCTCGCCTGGCACTTCAGCCTAGTCGTAGTCCACGTTCTGAAGAACTTACACGAGACACCAAGGCAGCCAGCTAGTATGCACTAGTACCGAGGGACAACCAAGGGTAGCAATAGATTCTAGCGACAAAACCGCGCAAGACAGGACGACATCGGGGTTAAAGATTTATCACTTAGATTTGCAGAAGTGAAACCTCCGAGTCTTAGAAACTCTACTTGAATATTGAATTGGTCCACAAAACATCGCCAAACTACTCGCAATTCAAATAGATATCAATTTACACAGAAGCTTAGGGGATGCAATAGTTATGCACTTTTTTAGTGTCAATATTCAAATATTGAAAAACTGTATAATTTATTTTTCTGGTAATTAGATGAATGTATAAATAGTTTTAATATTTTTATTTATGAAAGTACTAAATTAAACTGAATTTCATTATGTACCTTATCAATATTTTCATACATTTGTTTTTTCTTATCGTTTATTTTCGAATTATGTCAGTTTGTATAAAGATATAAGCGTCTTTCACTTCTCTTGTTGATAGAGGCGTTTATGCTAATTTAATCGTCTTACGTATTAAACACACGCCCCAGACTAAGACGTCGCGTGACCCGGAAGTAAACTTTCAGTGCAGGAAGATCAGGCCGGAAACACGAGTGGAAGTCATTGTGTATTAAGGAAAGGGGCTTGCTTCTCAATCCTGGCACGCGACTACGTTCACATAACGCCACTAATCAACTCAATTTACTGTTACTAATCTTTTTTTTTTTAGTATGAAGTTAACTTTAAGTTCTATACTATAAAAAATTAATTATAAAAATTAGTGCTATGCTAAAAATTATTCTGATTTTAATTAATAATTAATTATTAACTAATTGTTCTAATTTTCTTTGACTCTGAATAAAAAAAACTTCACTGATTGAAGTAGAAAATGTGTGCTCGCCTATTGAAAAAGTGAAATTTTTATATTCCTTCGAGAAATAGTCCATCATTTCCGTAATCGCTTCCGCTTCATTACCATACTTACGCCTCTACCACTTCCTTATACTTACATACACTTTTCCCCGCTACTAATAACTTTTCTTGCCCTAATTTTCATTTTTGACCCTCCCGCTCTTTCTGTTTTCTGTTTAACGTTCCTGCATTTCGTGCCTAATTTCTTCCTTCTCAAAAATTTGTTGCTTTCGAGCACGCTAGTTGAACATAGAGATTTTGATATCTTTCCATCACTCTCTACGAAAATATTCATATAAGAAAGATTAATTATTTCGTGGGGGGGGGGGGGGGGGGGGGGGGCTGAGTAAGAAAATACGGTTGCAAACAATGTGCTTAGTTTTAATTAGAAGCTCATTCTTTTCTTGGTTCTGAATTCATCTCGTTTGGTTGAAAATTCATCTGTTTAATTGAAAATTTAATTATTTTGTTGAATTTTTGTTGGTTGAGCATTATTATTCTTTGTCTGAAATTGAAAGCATTACATTTTCGGGTGAGCACTTCCATTTTTAATTGAAAATTGATCATTTCCCGTTCAAAATTCCACAGTTTGATTGAAATTTCATGTAATTTGTTAAAAAGTCGTCTTTTACTGCCGACAATTAATCTTTTTGGTTAAAAATTCATTCTTTTCAGTTAAAAATGAGATCTTATGGTTAAAGGTTAGACTGCTTTGTAAAAATTGATTTTTTGGCTTGAGAATTAATTAATTTAGTTAGAAATTTAACGATTTATGTAAAAATTTAACTACCTGGTAGGAAATTAACTTTTTGTGAAAAACTCATATTTTTAGGTTAAAAATTCAACTGTTTTGTATTTAATTCATTTGTTTTTATTCCATAAATTTTTTTTTTTTTGATAATTTAATTATTTAATTCTGGTGGCAAATGTATCGTTTAGAAGTTGAAAATGCAACTACTCGGTAGAAAATTATCCTTCCTTGTAGAAAAGTAATCTTTTTGGTTAAATATTCACTTATTTTTCTAGCATTTTTCTTTCTTTTCTAGAATTCAACTGGTTGATGATTCGTTTTTTTCTTGAAAATAATTTTTTAAAATCAAAATTTGACGCTTCCATTCTTAGTTGAAAACTTGTCTTATTTAGTTAAAAATTCAACTGTTTGGTTGACAATTCATCTTTCTTAAATGAAAACTCACATTTTTCTCAAAAAACGTCGTTAAAGTTTAAATATCAAGTGTTTTATGGAGCATTGTACTTTTTAGCTTGAAAAATAAAATGTTTTCTTCAAAATTCGTCTTTTTGGCTTGAAACTTGAAATATTTCGATCAATTTTTTGCTATTTTGTTGAACATGTGTCTATATGGGTTAGAAATTATTATTATTATTATTATTATTATTATTATTATTACACCATTAAGCCATTTCCCTTTCGGGGTAGGCGTGACTCACTCGGTAGGGGAAAGGAGTAGTGTGTGGAAGGGATACAGATTTTTCAGATTGATCCAGAATTCTCGTGCTATTTAAGTAAATAACACGGTTGTTCCGCAACACTGCTCCGACCCAGGTTGCTGATCAATCTCTCTAGCAATCACCCCAAGCGAAGAACCTCACGAAGCCGTTATGTAAGGTTCCCCACTTGGGTCCATTAGTAGCCAAAGTCTTTTGTTTCAGGTGTCATTCACTCTACTGACACTCTTTTTATGAACTATCTGCCGCCATACTTTCCTGTCCTGGCATACTTCTCTAGCTTCTTTTATGTCCAAGCATTTTTTGATGTAGGCTCTCGTGTTTCTGTGACTTCTTATGTCTCTTCTAAGTAGGGTCTCATTCACACATTCTAACAATTCTTTCCGCGGTCTACCTCTAGACACGCTGCCATTTACTTTACATTGATACACTTGTTTCGTTAGTCGTTCATTTGGCATTCTCTCAACATGTCCTAACCATGTCATCTTTCTTAGTTGAAAATTCATCTACCTTGGCTAAAAGTTGACATTTTTTATTAAAAATTAAACTACTTTTTAGAAAATCGTCATTTTGGCTTTAACATTGAACTATTTGGCTCTCAATCCAACTTTTTGATGAAAAATGGATTCTTTTAAAGAAAATTCTTCCCTTTCCTTGATATCTGATATTTCACGCAGGCATATTGGCAAATAAACTCTGGGGGGGGGGGCAAAACCGAGGTCACCAAGTAGAAAAATAGATAGGAGAAATCGCTGTCGCAGCATAAATCTGCGTCTCATTAATTTATTATTATGCTCGGTTTGGTCAACTTTGGGCAAAGCCATTTCGTTTGCTGAGGAACGCATTAAGGACGCATCTGCACACAATACGCGAGAAATATTTGCGAGTGACCATTTGTAACGTCCTTCGCTCCTGGTGCGACTACTTAGCAGATATTTTACAGTGAAAGCAATCCAGGGGGTGAGTTCAAAAGTTCACGTGAAAAACAGTCACAGGAAATTGCTAGGAAATGGCCAACGCCAATGGTCACCCTTACTCCTTTGGTGTCCCTTACGTGTATACACACTTAATCTAAACTGTAGAGGAGGAAGCTCCTAATATGTTATATGACTTCATACTTTTTTAATATAAACAAATATATATTAGGATGTTTCTCAAAAAATTCACTTTATCTCAGGGCAGCGTAGTGGCCCGGGAAAACCGGGAAATGAAAGAATACTATTTTTATGACCCGTAATGTGAACAATTTCTATAAAAACAAAACAAACTATCTAATCATTTGAAATATCACAAATATACTATCATATTATATAATTCAAGTTAAAATAAGTTCGATTACAATGTTTCTTTTTTATTTTGAATTTAATTTTTAACTTTTTTAATTATGATATCGTTCAGCTTATAATTCGTTTAAAAATGTATGATAAAAATCG
The DNA here is from genome assembly GCF_010883055.1 of Belonocnema kinseyi. Taxonomy (NCBI): domain Eukaryota; kingdom Metazoa; phylum Arthropoda; class Insecta; order Hymenoptera; family Cynipidae; genus Belonocnema; species Belonocnema kinseyi. The sequence continues at coordinate 73,588,283 of NC_046665.1, forward strand.
CTTCAATCTTATTAACTATGAATATAAATAAATTAATCATTTTTTAATATGAACTCAAGTTTCAATATTATCAATTAAACAATTATCAATTTTACAAAACGCTTCTGAATCTGTTTAAAATGAAAGCATTTAAAGATTTCAAAGTTGAAAATTGAACATCATTGATTCTAAAGCGATAGCAGTTAATCAAATTTAAACGTTTGATTAAAACTCTATACATTATTTTTAATTAAAAAGTTATTGCATATTTATATATTCATAAGAACGCTTTTATTTATGTTCAAATCCTATTTAAATATTCAGTCTAAAAGATTCCATTTTTAACATACAGAAAATAGTTTTTACCATGAAGGAAAGGAAGATTCGCTGACAGAAATATTAGGTTTTCAACTTTAATGACAATACTTACAGTATTAAAATGGGATATTTTTACAGATAGAGCAATATCACACAATGTTATTATAATGATTAGATACAATTCAAGTCAAAAATAAACTAAATCTCATAAATAATTGAGGCCTGGACAGGGGGGGGGGGGGCAGACCCGACGAAATAATAGTTTACTAGCGCTTAGATGATACAAGTCTCACAAGTTTTCGTAAACTCATAGCGTAAAGTCCAGAGAAGCAAACCCTCATATTTTCCTATCTTTAAATGTTTTGATTCTCTTAAAAAACTGCAGTCGGCTTTGCCCTCTGGCGAGGGGCAAAGCCGACGAAATGCAGCTCGTTAGAAATAATTAAATTGTTAAATCATCGTTTTATTTACGTGATGAATATGTATAGAAATATGATATGCAATAATGTAGAATTCGAAATGATAAAAAAATGGATCAATTCCACGTCTTATTAACTTTAAAAAAATCATCGACTACTAACTGGGCGGCGCTGCCCCCCCCCCCCCTACCCTACATCCTTTACGGCTCATTAGAGGTAATTATATACTGATACTAATTGGATAAATTAATTTCTTTTGGTTAAAATCAAAAATAATTCTTTATAGATTAATCATTTTCTCACAAATGAAATTATGTATTAGACTAAATTATCTTTTCATAAATGTCCATATATTTTTTATTTTCAGTTATTTTATAAACACACAAAAAAAGAAGAATATTCTATTATTTTGTTCGTGGTTTTAAAAATAGGGATCGCCAAACCGTGTTACAGATCTTCAGATGTTAAAAATATATATGGTTCAAAAGTAACGACTTAATCCACCAATTTCTTTTTCGAACAATCAGTAGAATGTTACGTTTATAATACAATGCTATTTACGTAAGACAGTAAAGTGGAGATTGCACGAAGAGAGATATTGCACATCTCGGACTTTACTTTGTCGTTTCTCTTCTTGTTTCATTGCATGGTCTCGATCCTTTCTTTTATCGCTGGTAAACATTATTACTAGGGAGCTTTTCGAATCCCGGCTAAGGATTTGCACAGGGTCATAACGCTGCCTTTCAACATCTAACGTCTCTTGCTTTACTTCTTTCGACATTTGAACTTTTAGCAGTTATTTCCGGGAGAGAGCACAACATAAAACTAAACATCCACTAAAAGAACAACAATATTCTTTAGAATTTAAATTTACATTCCAAAAAGTATTACAGTTCTTTAATAACGTGAACTTTATAGAAATCTCGTTAAATAAATATGAGTTTTTGTGAAAACAACTTCCGGATTAATTAAGTTTATTAAGTTGATCAAATCTTCCACTCCCGTTTATTCCCTCTCCTACTCCCTACTCGACTCTCCCTATATTCCTCTGCCTCTCCTCTCCATCCTACATCCGCTCCCCACTCCTCACACTTCAATCATCGCTTCCCCTTCCCTTCCCCCAATTTTTTTCTCGTATACTACCCCCCTCCTCGTTTTCCCTACATTATCCCTCACATCATCTACACCCCTAATTTCCCCTAACTTACCCTTATCTTGCTTCCCTGACTTCTCTGAGTCCCCTGAGTTATAATCTGTGAGTTAGGAGTTCCCTTTTTGGAAAAAGAAGGGCGGACCTAGAAAATATGTCCGGTTTTACCAGGACTTTTTTATGATGAAAGTAGCGAAAAACTCCCACTTAAATCTTTTAAATTTGTAACTATTATTATGTATGACATGTGGTTAAAAAAAATAAATGAGACTTGGCCGGTACTTTTCTCTTCCAATGGCATGTCAATGCGAATCCTTTTTCTGCTTACTCGGACCGAGTAAGATCGATGGGTGGGGTCTAAGTATACGGAACCTGCAAATATTTCAAAACAAAAAGGTTTAATTAATTCATTTGCGGCACCTAATTGCAGATGATTTGACCTTACGAGAGCCCAGGTGAAATATCCAGTTATAACTTTAAGGCGCCCAGAGTGGGGGTTGGGGGGGGGGGCTTGGACGTCGCATGAACTCAAGCGGTAAGGGGTCTCTCTACTTTAAGTGCCAGAAAGTTATAACAGATTCTTTGACCCGGGCTCTCAAATGTGTTAATTGTCTTCAGTATTTTTTATTTCTTCACGTTCTTGTACTCTGTTTCATAGGTCGTTTCGCAATACGGAGTTTTCTATATTACCAGTAGAATCCGAGAAAGTTGAAGAGGAACGAGAGAAGCTCGCCAATTTACAGTAAAAGAAAACTGTAAAACTTTCAGAGCGTACCCTCATGGCTTTAAAACAGTTCCAACATAAAGAAACGGCGGTAACACGGAAACGCATCGCGCGTTGCAGTCGCCGCGAAAATAATGTGAGCAAAGCAAAACTTTTTCCTCTCACACCCTATTCACTTCCTGTTTTCCTCTTCCTTCACCTTCTTTTCTATCTTTTTCTACCCTTTCCTCTTTCTTCTCTCTTTGTTTATCCTTCTCTCTTAGCAGATCTTTTTGTACATTCTGTCTTTCATTTTTTTACTCAGTGCTTTTCGCGTCGAATTTTTTCCTCTTACTTTATTTTTTATGTATATCTCCGTGCTTTTTGTGACACCTCACGACTTCCGTCTGTCTCTTTCTCACCTGCTTGTGAGTGTCGTGACGAGACCTGTCGGCCGAAGTACAAGAATGTAAAACCACACACTAGCCCGCAATTCCAACTTTTTTAGAAGTGAGGTCACGACTAAACGCAAGGAGTGGCAAGCATAAGAGATAAAAAAGGCGAATAAACTTTTGTTTCAAACGGAAAACCGCGACGAAACCCGCTTTTTTCCCTCGGACGGTTTCACGCTCGAGCTGCGAGAGCAGTTAAAGTATCGTACACACTTAGTCTAGTTGCGATAATTATAAGTTGCAAACGATCCTTCCTACTCCTTTCAAATACTTTTTACATTTACGATTACACTCTGTTATTCTCTTTCATTAGATATACGTGCATACATCCTCTATGTCAGAAATTTCTATGCCCTATGAGTATAACGACTCTTTTAATTTGGTATATGTATACTATAGAAAAACTAACCTTCGAGAAAAATTAAAAGATTTAAATTAAGTATCATTAAAACCATTTTATTCATTCATGTACTCGTGCATAAAGAAAAGGATTAAGGGCATGTACCAAAGTGTCACGTTACACTTTACGTGATTTATATTCTGCGGCTTTATTAATTGAAAAATATAAATATTGTGTTGAAATTTCGAAAAATTATTTATGTAAGCAGTTCCTTATAAAATCCTATGAAAATTTTATCCATGGTTAGTATCTTTCATAAAAATTTTAATATCTGTTCTCTTCAGTGTAAAATGAAAACCCCTAAATAAATTTTTGTAAAATTTAAAAAAAATTTATCTTAGATTTTCTTAAATCTTTTGATAGATAGCTTACAATGTCTTCTGTATGGTCTGTAAATATAAAAATGGGAGCTCTTTCCTTTGTTTTTGCCACGGCCTTTCTGAATTATTTCTCGAAAATTAGGAGAGATATCGTTTTGATATTTAGAGGGCTTTCACAGGATATTGAAAACTATACATGAAAAAATTAAGTAAAATCAAAGATGGATTTACAAAAAATCAGATTTTGGATTTGAAAAAGACAAAGAAAATTGTTTTTTTTTTGTTTAATGATATTTATTCGAAAACGGCGTCTCATCATGAATTATTAACAAGAGAGACATCGTGATATCATTAAAATCACCAAATTTATAAAGGTTAAAAAAATACCCCAAGTATTCAATTTTGATTACGGAATTGCTCATATTTAATAACATGTAATTGATCACTTGAAAAAGTGTCACATGTCCATAAAAGTTAAACGAAGCTGCGCTAACCCACATTGGGGAAAAATGAACTTTTTGCTTCGAGAAATACAGTTCTTCTCCGATTTGGATTTTTTAAAAAAAATCTAATAAAATATTGAAGACAATTAAAATTGGCAATATATAACCAGTGAACTAACAACATATAAACTATTTACAAGAGCGAAAAATATTCTGTAAAATTGAAATGACCATTTAAAACTGAAAAAAAACCCACTTTCGACAGATTATTTTGTGAATTCGATTAAATAAATGTTTATTTAAAAAAATCAACCCATTTCAAGAAAATCGATCGAAAATTTTGAGAATGAAATTCCAGGCATGCTAAATAAAAATATAAATGTTTAATGCAAAACCCTTATACTGTTACTAGAAAATGAAAATAAAAAATCGTGATAACGCAGGATAAAATTCATTTTTTGCTAAAGTTATAAGAAACAGAAGTTAGAATATTTTTTAAAATAAAATCATAATCATTTCAAGAAATGTGAATGCCAAGAGATTAAGGGAAATTAAAATTTAGGATTTTTAAATGAGATAAAAATCAAACTTAAAACACTTTTTTAACGTCCAATAATCAAGTTGATCAGAAGAATTCCTGAAAATAAAACCAAGAATCTAACGATTAAATTTGGACAACCAAATTTGGGCGTTAGATTCTTCATTTTATTTTGAGGAATTATTCTTACCATAATGTGAATTTGTTTATTTTGGTATGCAATAAACTGATTTTTGATAACAAATATTGATTGTCTACCTCTTACACCCTTTTTTAAATAATGCGAAGTTACTTTAATTACCTAAAGATAGCGCAACAGTAGTTAAAAATCATAATTTTCCAGTATAAATTAAACAAACAAAAAATGATAGTTATACTATAATAAAATGTTAATGAAAATCATTGAGGTAAAATAATTAATATAATTGTTATAAATTTTATTCTAAGAAAAGAACAATTTGGACATTTTTATACAAAAAAGAGTTTTTTTTTAATCTTTGTATTTGTAATCGACTATTCGAGCATAATATTTTAAGGCCAGATAGTATTCACTAATCAATTTTACGAATATTGTAAACAAATTGAAAGAATTTAATTGACTGGTCTGTCATAATTTAAAAACTAGAAATACTTAATTATCTAGAAAATTTCATGATTAGTGTAAAAAAATTTATAACAAGGTTTTAAAAGCTATTTTTTAAACGATATTTTTGAAGAAATACAATCTTAAACGGTTTTATTTCAACATAATGTCTTTTTCTAAACTAAATACCTTTGGAACTGAATCTGATAAACAATATTTTACAATGAAAAAGAATGTAATAGAACAGAATAAATGCTTATAGCTACATAAACATATAAATGTCGTAACAAATGATAATTGTAGCGTGACAGTACAGATCGGTAGATAAACAACATTTAGGTTAAAAGTGGTTTTTTTAAAATGGAAAACTGATGAAAAATAAAAAACACATTGTTTTAAAAGCATTTTTTCGAAATACCATTATTACACCATAAAAATTGAGAATAAAATTTCATAAAAAACTTTTTCAATTTCAATTTTTTAATTTCCGGTTTTTTTCCTCAGAATTGGCTCGCTTATTTCCCAAACGCAAAAATTATGTATAGTTTATATGTAGTGTGAAGTTTAATATATAATAATCATCTGTTCTATATATGAAATATATAAAACAAATGAATATTATACATAATACTTCACACTATATATTGACTAAATATAATATTTCCGCCTGGGTTAAATGAAGCTTTTCTCACTTGCATTGAGGAACTTAATATCTCGGGATATGTTTTTTTTCCATTGAAAGAATTTAATTTTTGATCGAAATCCGCAGCCGAGCAAACTCTAATTTTAGGGTTCTTTCACTTAGAGTGGACTTTTGTTTCATTTTAAAATAGTGATTCAAGTTTTACAGGTTTTTTTGGTTGTTCTTTTGCAATATTTCTATTTTGTTGTTTGTAATAAATTTATTGCCAAATAGTTTCCAAAGCTGAAATTATAAAGGGCTAGCCAACTAAAAGTGTTCACATGGAAGAAAAAACTGGTTCTTACCGAAAAAATCTTAATGACAAATTATTTTCTATTTAAGTTGAATTTGAATTCAAATCAAAAGGATCAGATTTTTAGAAATGTTGCATCTTAAGAATTATCTAAATGATCATTCTTCTCAGTAAGAAAGAATATATAAATTTCTGAAATTTAGATATTAAGGTCTTAACGTCAGTCAAATTGTTGCTAAATTTAAGTTTGTCTTTGAATTTATGTAATTCCAGCAAAATCTTGAGGTGTAACTATTAAGCCTTAAATATTTTGTTGTTGACAATAGAATTTTCGATAATTTATAGAGAGTGAACATATATAACTGATAAAATTACCGTAAATTACCAAAAATTTCCGGAAATTTATTTTTTAAATTTAAATGAATGTTGGGTAATTTTTTAAGTTACCGTAAATTACAAAAAAAAGTCATAAATTTGCTGAAATTTATAAAAATATTTAAAATGGTATTTTGCGTGATTTATGGAAACTAACTATATTTACCTGTAAAATGACCATAAATGATCGAAAATGTTCATACATTTCCGCAAGTTTATAGATATTTTTGAATTGCATTTTGGGTCATTTACGAAAATTTATGAACATTTGTTTAATTACATTTTGGGTAATTCATGGAAATTTAACATATTTATCTGTAAAATTACAATAAATGGCCGCAATTTTCCATAAATTTCATCAAATTTATAGACATTTTTAAATTGGATTTTGAGCAATTTATAGTAAGTTACCATAGATTACTTTTAAAATTCTCATAAATCATGCTTCCTGTATTCGAAATCTAATATGAGCTGAAATGATCAGTGTATTTAAAAAAATGTCTGAAATCATGCATTTGCCTATCGAGGTTTGCTGAAAACATACGCTTGTCAAAAAAGTCCCTCTCTCCACGTAGGTGCAAAATATACTATTCTTTCTGATGTGGCACTTTTATTTCACACGATCATTTTTTTTCTCAGGAACTTGAAAAAGTTGTTGATTTCATATATCGCTGCAATGGTTATATCGCTTTATAAAGTGCTTTCTTATTTTATGAGCGAGACTATGTTCGAAAAGAAGTGTACGCGTATTCGAATCGAGTGCCGCGCGGGGAAGTAGCGCTTTACGAGGGTCTTTGCTGCCTGTCGCGTTTTATTTTACGATCCACCGCCTCCTTCTTTGACGCAGATTTGATTCAACTTGAGAGGCTATCCGGAAACCTCTACCATCTACCATCAAACCACGGGCAATCTTCATGCATCCAGTTATTTCTCCCCTTTATATTCCCACCCTTAGAAGATACATAAATTCTGTGGCTTGCAAAACGAGAAAAGTCCAACTAAGAACAAGTGCCCTTTCCAATCGATTTATTGTTAGCGAATATAAAAATGTTTTACCACATATAAAATTCGCGGTAGTCAATCGTCACTGTTAATCATTTATTTAAAGTTATTGTCTCTCTTTTGAGTGACCTTAAGTTTGATTGTTGACAGAATGGGTTTCACCCAATATTTATTCTTCTTGAAAGTTTCTTTCTGTTTTGAGTGTCATGCCGTACCTTTTCATTGGAGTCGGTGCTCAGGTAGTAGCGTGATGTCTCTTTGATGTGATGTCTTTTAGTTCCATTCTTAAGATCTGTGTCTCCTTCTCTTTCGGTTTTGTTATGTGATTTTCCCGACTCGATCAACTTCTGGTGTTGTGGGAAATGAAGAGTCGTATGACGTATTACTTCCGGTTGCTTCGGGATGGATCGTTCGGTGAACGATTGTGGTGAGCTTCCGGAAGTTACATCTGCTGTAATTTTTCCAAAGAACCAAAACCTTTTTTTTGTACAAAGTGCTTCTGGATCGACTGTTAAATACATTATTTGGATTGCAGTGATTTCTTCGCTGCTCCACGCCAGTCCACGATTAATTAAGTAACAGTCACCAAGTAAAAAAAATTATTCACTTACAAATAAGGGTTTCGTATCGTATTAAGACGTTAACTGAGTCATACGAATCTTCCCCTTCAATAGTTTCCATCATATACTCCCCCTTATTTCCCCTACTTCTCCTTTTCACACTTTCCCATCCTACTACCCCTTACCCCTCTCCTCCTTACTAAACATCTCTTTCCTCTCGTTTCCCTTATATCCCCGTCCCCTCTCTTTTTCAATTACCTACCCCCGCCCCTACCTCCTCTACCTTTTCTCAACCTCACTACCTCCTTATTTTCCATATCCTCATTTCCCTTTTCTTCTTCTCCTCTTATTTCCTCTACTTCCCCTTCTCTTATCTTCTTTCTGCACATGCTTGAGGGACGCTAGTTATCGTGTGTACACTGTAAAATCATATATTGGATATCTCAACCAATTATTTACATGCTTGCATCAAATATATTGTATTAAACAACAAATGCACGAAAAAATAAGTCCTGTACATACACATGCTCCATTTTTAGGGTTTCTTAGCCCCAGAAAGAGAAATGAGGGGAGCTCGGATCTCGCAACTCACAATGGACTGGAAATTAGGAGAAATTAGAGAAAGAGAAGTAGGGGAAGTAAGGGGGAATAAAGGAAGGAGGTGACGGGACGTAAGGGAAACAGAGATGAGGGTAAGCATGGGCACGACACTAGGTGAAGTAATGGAAAATGAGGGGGTGAAAAAAGTGAGTGGAAATGTGGGGAGTAAGGAAATGAGGAAGAAATTGAGGATGGGAGTGGAAGCGAAGTTTGATGTGTTGGGGAGGGATGTAGGAAAGGAGAAGGGAAGTAGTGTAAATAAAGGAGCAGAAATACAGAGAAATTAAGGGATGGTATTAGGGGACATTATGTGACATGAGGATAGGGGAAGTAGGAGAAGTGGTGTGAAATAAGGGATGGATGAGTAACAGAAGTGAGTTGAATGAAAATAGGTGAAGTGGAAGGAAATATAGGGAAAGTGAGAAAAGGGGGAAGCATATGATTTAGAAGCTGTGGAAGGGATGGTAAGCGAGGGTTGAATTTTAGGGAGAAGCTGAAGGGAAGTGAAGGGGTAGAGAGAAGTATTATCAGACGGTCTGTGAAAGTTTGGAAGGGGGAGGTTATTTTGTTCAAATAAAGACACCTTACGTATAATTGAATGTTTACATCTTGAATTTAATTTTTCGTTAAATCAAGTGGAAAAATTAACTCCAAAATCATTCAATGAATTAAATACTATTTTTTTCCGGATGACGATAAAAAATCTGGGACATTTAGAAAGCATGTATACTCGATAATAATAACTAGAAAAAGAAAAAACTATACTTTCGAATTTTTATTTAAATGTAAAGTATAAATGTATTTATAATATTTTCTTGAGCATTCCTTTGAAACAAATATCACCATAAATGCGACAAAATATTCTTAGGGACACTTTGCGACATAAAAAAGCAGATAGAAACCCGAATTAAAAACATTATTGCTCAAAACACAAGCGTATAATATGCTAGGGACACGTTATTCTAATATTTTTAATTTTCACCTAAATCTTAAAAGGCAAATTTCGGTACAAATAGGCGGATTTTTTAGTACATGTAGGAGCAGTTACAAAAGGCACTATTTTTGTACCGAAATTTTATTACAAATAGTCGGATTTTTTCGTTACGTGTAGAAAACATGTCCATTGTAATCTAAATCCTGTTATTTATTGCTTCCTCGTGGAGGAAGCTTTGTATAAATCAAAATTTCCAAACTTTATTTTTCACATATCTTGACATAATTTGACTTGAGGAGTCCATAAACTGTGATGATTAATCGAAAAAAAGTTGAGCTAGATGTCCTTGCATAAATTATGCAAAGTCTTTCGGGTAAAAATAATTGTTTAACTCAGATACTTTCTGGAAAACTCAAAATTTATGTTAAAAAGTCATCCTTTTTAACCCTTTAAAGTCAACAATTTGAAATTTGTTTGCTTTCTTGACTTCAAAATTTTGTTTGATTAAAGATATGATTATCTTATAGGAACTGTGCTTTTTCGTTTAAAAATTAATATTTATTTGTAAGGATTTTATCTTTTTTATTAGAAATGCAACTGCATGGTTAAAATAAAATTTTCTAGACTTGTCTGACTAGAAAATTTTGTTTAATTAAAGATATAAATATTTTATTGGAAATTCGTCATTTTAGTTTGAAAATTAATTTCTTTTTGTAGAAAATTCGCGTTTTTTGTATTACAAATGCAACTGTCTAGTTGAAAATAAAATTGTTTTTTAAAGTTCATTTGTTTTATAGAAAATTCATATTTTAGGCTCGAAAATTCAACAATGTGATAGAAAATTCAACTACTTAGTCACAAGTTGATATATATGAATTACTGCAAAGCTCGTTTCGTTCTTGGTTGGAAATGTAACTATCATGTTGAAAATCAATTTATTTTGTTACAAGTTAATATTTTTTTGAATCACCGTACAAAGAATTCTTTAATTTTGAAAAAATGGTCTCAAAAATATTCGAAACGCGCTCACTTTTCGAATTTGTATCTAAAATGGCTGGGTGACGGACTTGACCTTTAGTTTATGACACTAAAAGAGTTTACCAAAAGCCAATCTAATTGATTAATTTTTTCAAAAGTTATCGTGCCCACAGGCAGACAGGCATAAAGACAGACAGATAGGCATACATATAGACACATTCGTAAAAACTTGTTTTTCGGATTTAGGGGGTCTCAAAACGTGTACCTTTTGACAAAAAGTAGGGGGGTCAAATTTTATACAAATCTAATACCTTCTCTGAAAAGAATGTAAAAATGATTTATTTGTCATGAATAATTTTTTGATAGCTCTGTTTTTAGTTTTAATCATAAAAATTAGCTTTAAAACATAAAAAATTATATTTTATAAAACCCCACACACGAGACGAAAAAGAAATTAAGAAACAAAAGTTGTGATAAGAATGTGCCCACGCAGGGGGCACATTTTTTTACTATTAATGACGTTTTCCATGATTAAAGGCAAAACTACGCATCCTACCAAAAAGTGGTTGATAACAAATTTGTAGACCTGTGTTGAAGCTCAATTTTTTTGTATTTATGTTTTACCATATTTTGCATAGTTTGGCCGAAAAATGTAATTTTTGGGTTATTCATCATTTTGCATGCTGTCAAAATTAGAATTTTTGATTTTTCAAGAAAATTCAAAAAGTTCTTGTGATAATCTTGCAGAGCATTAAAAAAGGAACATTTTTCTTTTCTTGATTTTTTTCATATCGTGCGTTATTAGGCATAAAATGTTCATTTTCGTGTGTTTTTTGAAATTTCGTAAATGCTATAACTCTAGTAATGTTTGATTTTTTGAAAAAAGTAATTGGGATAAACTGTTTGAATTTTTGAATACTATGAATAACCGTACAGAGAATTTTGGAATTTTGAAAAAAGTGGTCTCAAAAACATTCAAAATGTGCCCGATTTTTGAATTTTTATCCAAAATGGCTGGCTAACGAACTTGACCTTTAGTTTAGGACACTAAACGAATATACAAAAGGCCAATCTAATAGATTATTTTTTTCGAAACTTATCGTGTTCACAGGCAGACATGCAGACAGACAGACATACAGACAGACACATTCGTAAAAACCTGTTTTTCGGATTCAGGGTATCTCAAAACGTGAACATTTGACAAAAACTGGTGGGGGGTCAAATTAAACACAAATCTAATACCTTCTCTGATAAGAATGTAAAAATAAGGTTTTCAACTAAAAATTTGACTATTTTCTTGAAAATGTAACTGTTTGGTTTAAAATTAACTTATTTGTTAAAAAATCATATTAAGCGGTTGAAAAATAAATAGTTTAGCAGAAAATTCTTTTTTTTTTATTTGGATATTATTATTTTTAATGCAAACCTATCTACTTCATTTTTGATTAAAAGCTGATAGTTTAGAGTTTAAAAATTCAACATTTTTGTGTATATTTTAATAATTATTTATTTAAATTACAATAATTGTTTTTCAATGTAATTTTAAATCGCGCTACAAAGGGTACACAACCAGCGCTCAGCCCTAACGCACGCATGAATGAAAATTATTATAATTTTATTATTGCATTAAATAGTCCCTAAAAAAGAAAAATTATTTTTCAATTGCACTTACACAGAAAAATTACTTTCTACGAAGATATTAGAAAAATAGAGCAAAAATTAACCGATTCCCATGCATTTGGTCAATTGTTATCTCCTCAGTATTCAACGAAGTGAAGTGAGGTAGTGATTGAAGTGAAAATACCTTATTGTATATGTAGACGGTCATGACTTTCTATACATCCCGGCTTTAGTTTAAATGTCGACGGGCATGACTAACCTAACTTTTGGAAGTTGCATTAGGAAGTTATTATTTTATTCTAAGTGACTGGTACGCCCTATTAAATGAAATAAATTTTAAAATTAGGTAAATATTGTTTCAATTGGTTTCCTTATTAACAATTATTTAGGCTAATATCGCAAAGCGAATAGTTGCTTTCACAGGTATTCAGGTGGCTGACAGCGCGGTTCAGAACTCTACAACTGTGCATGAGCCAAAATTCAGTCTCCAAATGATACTTTCCCCTAGATGCCAACATGGGCACCTACGTTCAGAGGAATACATTTGAGACTTGAAAACTCTCTCAAATGATCATTGGGAGCCCAACGAAATCTGAGCTGCAACAAATTTAACATCTCTCTAGCTATCACCCCAAGTGAAGATCCTCACAAAGTCGTTATGTAAGGTTCCCCACTTGGGTCCGTGATTTAAATATTTTAGATAATAAATAAATTTGATCACTTTTGTGTTATTTTTTAATTGAAAAATCGAAAGTGTTTTTGATATAGGGATGAAAATTCTATCCACTGGCAGATTATCATTGTTCAAGGAATTAAATTATTATTATTCTTTCACTGGTTCCCTCTGATTCGTAAAACTCTTAGCTTCAAAATTGTCTAATCATTAATGCTCTTAATTATCATAAAAATATATTTAACGTGTTTTCATGTTAGATAGTAATTTTTATGCTTTACGTTTTGCAAACACTAACAAGTAAGTGCTACCAAAAAAACAACTTTAAAACAAATATGCAAGTTGATGCTTTTTACTAACTTATCCAAACCAAATTATTCGTAGTAATTTTGTCTCTGATAGTTGGTAGCAATAAGGGAAACCGCGGTTACATTGGACCAGCGGGAACAGTGGACGGGTCAACTTTTAAAAAGAAATTTCACATTGAAAAATTGCTATTATTTTATTGGTAATGCTTTTTTGCTTCTAATTTTCGGAATTAAATCTCAACAATAAGTCCAAAAAATGGAAATTGTTATTTATCAGGTTACTGTATTACATATAAACATTGTAATACAAATAAAAAACTCTTAATAAAACAAAATAATAAAACTGTTTACATGAATTAATTTTACCTGTAAGTATTTTTTAAAGTGGAAATGGCATTACAGCCTGCACTGATTGAAATAGGGTGCTCACACGATTTTTTAAAAAATCTAGAAAAATATCTGAATTTAATTTTTTGGAAACAAGGCAATTATTTTCATGACCGCACATAGTGATAACTTCAAATTAACTTTCATTTGATTCTCCTAAAACACCGGTTTAAGAATGAACAATTAAAATGCAAAAGCACTGTACTCGCCGTTCCCTTACTGTCATAATTGCATTTTAAATACTGCAAAGTGTGTAGCTCGTACAATTTTAATAATATAATAAAAAATAATCACCGCATAAATGACATTTTTTTAATAACACTGGTGGATTATTGTTTTATTAATTTTACACAATGGCCTTCAATAATCGATCTGAAAGAATTAAAATATGAATATTCATTTCGTACCTCATGAGCACCATTTGAATAAAAGTGCAGCGTGTTAAAAAAGTATAAAATATAGGATAAACGCGAGGATAAACGGATAATATAATTTATGCAATGGTATTGCTATCTTCAAAATGAATTTTACAGCTTTTATTTTCCATGCAATACTTTCCCCACTAATTCAACCTTTACCAATATTATTACTACTGAAGTTTTTCTATCCACCGCGTACAGTTTTTCACTAAAATTCTTCTACTTTATATTTTTCTAAGAAATCGATTTAGGTGTAATTCGTTTTAATTATTTTGAGGAAAATAAAATTCATCCGTAGAGTTTAATGGAATACATCCTATTTAAGCAAAGAAAAATGTTGTGGTACTTTCATTGAACTTCGCGAGAATGTAATTCGATAGAATGTTTATATCTATGTCCATACAAAAATTCTAATTCTTGATCATTTTTTCTATATAAATGAATTTTTTTATTAATTAGGAATATAAAAACATAATCAGTATTGCATCTTTTAATTTATAACAACGTGAATCGATTTATTTACTTAGCTGGGTTTCAGAAAATCTTCTCAATTTTACTCGTCGAATTTTTACAAAATGGAAAGAACAGTTTCTGGAAAACGTTACCTTCCCACATTTGGTGTTTTAATATATTTTTTCAACGTTTCTGTTTATATAAGGAAAGCACCCTATTAGTTTCATGCAAGCTAAACCACTTTTGAGGCCAAGTGATTTTTTGTTCTGCTTAAAACGAAATTGTTTAAGAGTGAGGGTCGAAACTCGCGGGAAATTACGTTGCATAATTTATGAGTGACCCCTAACATTATTTAAAAAAAGTTTAATTCCACTTAAATTCGGCATCCTCTGTTAATATTTTTTCTACTCTAAGTGTGTCTTATTATGACGATTAAAATGAATTTTTTTACATTAAATTCGATTTAACTTAAATTCAGTAACTTATCGTTAATAAGATTGTAATCCTTCAATTCAAACACAGCTCGGTTTCCCAATTAAGAAATGCAAAAACTGTTATCCTCACATTTACTTCAATTGCTTTTAATCAAAATGCGTTTTATTTAGCCTCGCCTCTCTATAATAAAATAATAAAATTAAAAATTCCACCCAGTCACTTTTGGACGAAATACAAACCAACAGTGGCAGTCAAAAGAATAACTGCGAATATCCCACGGGGATTTTTAGACTAAACTTTCCCGGTCCATTAAACTGGCCCCCAGTGACATCTCTGGAGTACTGTGGCAAGTGTTATTGGCATGCGCAAGCACGACGTCTATTATATAGAACTACCACTCAATGCAAATTACGTCGATAAGAACGACCACTGCAACAGCCGAGTCACAGTGAAAAGTTGAAAACTCCCAAGTCCAAAGTCTGCGCGTTGTAGTCAGAAAAAGGTCATATTTTAAAAAATAGAAAAAAATAAAAAATACTTAAAAATTCATTAAAAAAATAGAAGAAAAATAATTTTAGGACGACGAAAAAATTAAGGAAGGCACCTCATGAAGGCTTTCTTAAACCCATATGCGCTCTCCCGGTTGCATAATGCAGGGGCTTTTATAACCCTCCATGGTTTCAGGGGCCATCCATAAATTACGTAACGTAATTTCCTGTGAGGTTCCGACTATTCTGCCAGTTATTCGTCATTTTTTAGTACTAGGCTAAATCCCCCCACCCCAACTCCGTTTCCTGAAAATGTGTTACGTAATTTATGGATGCCACCACACAGGGGCCTATATAATTGTTTCTAAGTTTTTTTATATTTTTACGTGATATAAAATACAGTCCGCTCTCTCAATAGTACCGCACATGGGCTGGTAGGGGAGTATTTTTCGTGGACCTCAACTTCCCCCACTCTTGGCACGTGGAAGCACCACCGAAACGGCACTATTTAAAGCGGCACTATTAGGAGAGCTGACTGTATTTCGTTTTTTATCTATAAAAAACTTATCCATACGAAAATTTGTATATGATTCAGAAACAAATTTTTCACTTATAAAAAGTCGTGTTTTTTACATTGAAGAGGAATTTCAATTCCTTTGCGACTCTTTCATCGAAGTGCTCTTTTTTATGTTATAATTTTCAAGCAGAGTTAAATTGAATGCGAAACCTGTGAAAATCTTATATGATTTGAGAGTATATGATTTATAGAAGTTTATTTATTAAACCGAGAAAATTCCAGTAAAT
Organism: Belonocnema kinseyi; assembly: GCF_010883055.1. Lineage (NCBI taxonomy): Eukaryota > Metazoa > Arthropoda > Insecta > Hymenoptera > Cynipidae > Belonocnema > Belonocnema kinseyi. Next base: position 73,604,559 of record NC_046665.1, read on the forward strand.
TCAATGTGAATGAAACCATTTTGTTTAGTTACTTACAATTCTTTAAAATTAGGCAATTCTTTTTCTGATTAACAAAATATGACTCGCCGCGTCTGCAATAATCCGACATCGTATATTTATAATAATTTTTAAGCATTTAAAAAAAACACAGAAAATTTGACTCGAATTTTCTACTACATATTCCATCTACCAGATTTTCTGGACATGTTTGTCACCATAAATGTATTACGGTACTTTAATTTTTTATCAAAACATTATTTATAACGCCCAAGAGAAAAAATCTAACATTCAGGTGCATAATTAAACTGGAAAAAACTCAAGATCTATAATGAAATATTTTATTTAATGGATTCGCATGTAACAGTATTTCAATTTATATTTGACACGAGTACAATTTTCTTCTTAAATAACAGATAAATGGCATTTCTACAATAAATAACCATTTTTCCATATTCTCATAGCATTATTCACATTTAAATAATAATTTTCAAAACTAATTCTTACCACAAATAGTTAACTTTTGCTAATTCTATTAAAAGTAATTATTATTTCGAGACTTTGTTGAACATTAATTTTTCTTTTTTAAAGACTTCCTTGGCCGAATGTGTAGCAATTCCGTTTTTGATAGAAAACTTATATTTTTTAGTTAAAGAATCACTTTTTGGTTGGAAACTCATCTTTTTTGGGTTGAAAATATAATTACTTGAGTTAAAAAGGGCATAATTTAAATTTTATTTTCAACATTTGATCAAAAATCTGTCTGTTTGCCTTGAAAGTTCAACATTTTGGATGAAATTTTCTTCTAAATTGACTGAAAAATCGTTCTTGGTTTAAAAATTCAACTCTTTGGTTAAAAATTCCTCTTTTTATTTTGAATGTTTTATTTGGTGTTGCTTTGTTTGTATTTTGAATTTGAAATGAAAATGTAATTCTTACATTTTTTGTTTAAAATAGATCTTTCGGATTTGAACACTCGACTATTTGCTTAAAAATTCATCTGTTTTTTGTACATCTAACTAATATGTGGACGACCACTTATACAATTCTGTATGACTGTTGTCACTAAAAATTTTTTAAATATATTAAGGAACAAAATTTTTTAGAAATTAATATTAAGTATCTCCTAGGCGTAAGGTTGTTTTTATACCTGAAAGAACATCTTAGTTCGGTCAGGAAAAAGTCAGGGAATTTCGAAAATCTGATTTCGTAGCAACCTTGGTATTCAAATTTAACGAAATTTTATAAAATTATACCAGAACCCCCCACCCCTTCCTTCGCGACCTTTTTTTACCGACAGCCCATTTTTGATAAGCAAAAAGAAAAAACAACCTGATCAATAGAGTGAGAATACTAATGGAGATACACTCGTTTATTTCAGCAATGAGGTCCTTTTGTAGCAAATAAAACTAATTATCTAGATGTTTTTTGATTAAAATAGACAAGCAATAGAATAAAAATATGTTCAAATTTTTTTTTGATATTGTTTTTTAATGCATGTTTAACAGTAGAAAGTTTTTAATTCACAAAAAATACATTCTCCCACTTCTTTGCTTGCTTAAGGGCACGCGACACAGCCAAACACCTATATTACCGACCTCGCGTTATCAGTTCAGTCAATATGTTTTTCGAACCTAAGAACTTTTTTTTGTAAATAAAATATCGAGCTGAGACTTTGGAAAATGCAATGCAGTATAATAAAGTACGTTTAGATACTTCATTTGCGTAGGAACTTAATTTTAACTTATTTCCGACACAATTAAAACTGAAAGCCTTTTATACATCTTTTTTCTAAACCGCGAAATTTTTTGAACATTCGAATTTTTTTTATACATAAAATATTGGTCTCAAACTTGGAAAAATGCAAGAGCTGACAGAAAACTACGTATAAGTACAAAATTTAATAATAAAATAAGTAAAAAATTTGTTAACTAAATCTTATCCGACATTCAACAAAGGACTCGACTATCAATTCCATCGGCATCAGCTGGTGACGAGTTTTCCTGATAAGTACGAAAATCCGAACCCTGGCGGCCATTAGACGAGGCTCTAACAGATGGCTCGTCCTACGTTATGAATCTTTTGTTGTCTGCCGGATGAGGTTTAGTTGAAATATTTTTTTACACCTTTTATTATTAAATTTTGTACTTTAACGTAGTTTTCTTTTGGTTCTTGCATTTTTCAAAGTTTGAGGCTGATATTTTATGTATAAAAAAAGTTTGAACGTTCAGAAAAAACATGTGAGAAAGGCTCCCAGTTTTAAATTGGTCGGAAATAATTTTCAGTAAAGTTCCTACCCAAATGAAGTGCATAAACGTACTTCATTATAATACTCTAATATGTTTTTCAAAGTTTCTTCTTGATATTTTATTTACAAAAAAAGTTCTTAGATTCAACAAATTATTTAGTGAACTAATAGAGTGAGGTCGGTAATATAGGGATTTGGCTTTGTCATATGCCCTTAAGACTGCAACATTGGTTTTCTAAAGTAATTTTATTGTTTAGAAAGTCTCAGATGTCCAAAACATTTTGTAATAATGGCTAAAAGAAGATCATTGTGTAAAAAAGAATAAATTAAAATAATTATTATTGACGAAAATAATAACATTATAAAGATATGAATTTTTTCATTTTTTATAGGGTCCTAATATGCTACTTTTTACAATATTATTTTACATTTACAAATTGTTTTACAACCTTCAATCAACAATATCATTTAGTATTCACGAATTTTTATATTTTTTTCTAATCAGTCATTTTTTTAATATTTCAGTTTTAAGGAGTCAACTTTTAAGACTATAAGATGTTTTTTTTTTCTAACAATATAATAGATTTGAAGGGTCCGCGGTCTAAGCATGTTAACCGACATTTCAGAAATTTTACACAGCCAAGGAAAATCGTTGTTATTTTTGAAATTTTCAATATTTCTTTAAACTGTAAAATGTTTTTTGTTCATTTACTAAAGAAAAATAATACACGTTAGTTTTATAACATTGAAATCAAAATTTAACGTCATATGACAATTGAAATCTATTCATACGTTATCTACAATTGGTCCAGCGGTCTAAGCCTGTTATCTTCAGTGTTCTACCACTGATTTTCTATTGTTCTTTGCGGGCTAACATGTCTCTGCGTTGTTTTTCAAGCTGCGGGCAAGTTTTATAGGTCAAAATGTTTGGAATTGCAAGCAAAAAAATTTTTAGTGTTAGTAATCAGCACGCGTCGCTCACATTCATCTTTACAGCGATCTGTAGATTTCTACGAGTAAACTGAGCTGATGTGAGAAAAAGCAAGGATTTCCCATTTGACGCCACAAACAGTTAGGCTTAGACCGTGGACCTACATTCTAGAAACCAAATCGCGATTTTTGAAAATCCATAAAAAAAGCTAAAATATATTCCGCCGTTTCGCTTGCGGGACATTAACTGCATATCAACAATTTTCCAGAAAATAAAAAAAATCAATTTAAGAAAAAACGTCATTTAACCTGTTCAAAGTCTTCTTGTTTTTTAATCCAATAAATTTATATTTAGTATTCATAAAAAAGAAATAAAACTTTGTGAGATGAAACAAGTAAAAGGAACAGAACTATCGGCTTTAGATATTTAGCAGGATTTTTGAAATTTAAGGGAGAAAAGGGGGACGGACTATGATCCCTGAAAAAGACAAGTAGGATTTTTAAAAATTATGGGAATTGTACAAAACTCATTTCTGAAGAGTTCACTTTAGTCGAGCTGTAGAACTCAAATATTATATCAGAAATTAAAAATTAAAAATATTGGTTTAAAAATTATCAGCCGGATGAAACAAAATTATGCGATTATATTAAAACAGTGTAAGAGTGAATGGGAAACTGAGTGACTGTTTCGATATTATTCAAGGAGATAGACAAGGATGCGTTATGTCTTCATGGTTATTTATATTATTTATGGACAAGTGTTTCAGAATGGCTCTCTTCGATGAAGAGGGTGTGGATCTCGACACAGTAAGGGTACGTGGGTTAGCGTTCGCAGATGATAAGGTTGTTATGTCAGAGGCTATCGAAGACTTACAAAGAATGTTGAATAAACTAGATGCAAGCATGAAGAGCATGGGCCACAAAATTAACGCAAATAAAACAGAAACTATGGTGTTCGAAGGAAAGAGTGAGAAAACACTATGCAATATTTTATTAAATGATGAGAGAATTGAAATAGGTGATAAGTTCGTATACCTTGGTAGCTTATTTACTAGGGACGGGAAGATAGATGAGGAATTAGATAGACGAATAAATGAAGGTAAGAAGGTTATTGGTAG
>NC_046665.1:73608951-73610062 GCF_010883055.1 Belonocnema kinseyi
TGGTTAGAATGTGTGAATGAGACCCTAGTTAGAAGAGACATAAGAAGTCACAGAAACACGAGAGCCTGCATAAAAAAATGCATGGACATAAAAGAAGCTAGACAGGAAAGTATGGCGGCAAATAGTTAATAAAAAGAGTGTCAACAGAGTGAATAACGCCTGAAACAAAAGACTTTGGCCACTAATGGACCCAAGTGGGGAACCTTACATAACGACTTCGTGAGGTTCTTCGCTTCGGGTGATTGCTAGAGAGATTGATCAGCAACCTGGGTCGGAGCAGTGTTGCGGAACGAACGTGTTATTTACTTAAATAGCACGAGAATTCTGGATCAATCTGAAAAATCTCTATCCCTTCCACACACTACTACTTTCCCCTACCGAGTGAGTCACGCCTACCCCGAAAGGGAAATGGCTTAATGGTGTAATAATAATAATAATAATAATAATAATAATAATAATAATAATAATAATCATTTTAAGGTGTTTTTAAGTTACAGAATATAAATACTGTATCAATTTTTTTTTAATGCGAGTCGTCATTTACGAACCGAAATTTTGAATTTTTAATGCAATATTTTGAATTTGTTACTCGCAAGACCCGTAGAAAATGAGTTGTTATACATATAAAATAAATTTGTTTACGAATAATCGCATGAGCGACTATTATTATAACTTTAGTACAATTGGAATCATTGTTATAGGCTACTTAATTCTGTATGGAAGAGAATCACCTGTCTAAGTAATATTAAAAAAAGTGTAAGTATAAATATTTCTATAAAAATAATTGTGGCTAAAATTCCTAATTACTTTTTTACGGTACTTTATTTAATTGAAAACATTAATCAGCATAAATCTTCGGCATCACTCGAAATTGCTAATTTAAAAAAAATTAAGTTATGGATCACTGGTGATATAAGGGCTTGACGCCCCACAGTGAGGTGAAATCGGAAAACGAGGTTCAAAATGACATTTAGAATGCAATTATGCACCGATTTTAGAATTTTTTTTGTTGAAAAATTCAAAACTAAATTTTTCAGAAAATGGTGAGAGTAGATTTTTTATTTTTTTGTTTATTTAATTTTTATTTTAATGCAAACATCGAAAAAAATGT